>NC_031789.1:6769505-6771354 GCF_001522545.3 Parus major
GGAAGGAGAGGAAGGAAGGAAGGAGAGGAAGGAAGGAAGGAGAGGAAGGAAGGAAGGAGAGGAAGGAAGGAAGGAGAGGAAGGAAGGAGAGGAAGGAAGGAGAGGAAGGAAGGAAGGAAAGTTGAGGGCTCCATGGAGTGAGTGCACTTCCGAGCCTCACCTCGCGTGCTCCCGCTGCCGGGGCTCGGCGGCAGCAGCACAGCGCACACGCAATGTTTGGGCGCCCTTCAGCCGCTAATTCGCTGTTTTCTTCCTCCGAGGCAGCAAAAGGCCGTGCTGGGGAGGCAGGGAAGGGGCAGGAGAAGCCCCGGGGCTCTCTGTGCCCCTGCTCCGCGGAAAAAGGCGCCGTGCGAGAGAGCGGAGTCCCGGAGGCGGCGAGCGCAGAAGAACAATGAGCTCCCAGGCCGGGCATTGTGTGCAGCCACCTCCTGCTCCTGCCTCCAGACCGCGGCCACAAACACCCAAAACCGGCCCAAATGGCTCCTGGGCCCCGCCAGGCACGGAAAACAACCCCCTCCGTCATCTGGGGGGCAAACTCGAGCACGAAAAGCAGGAGGAGACGTCTTTACCAGAAGTGCTTTTATTATCATAGAAACGTTTCCACGCCTCTTAACCACCATGGATTTCTCAATTCTAAGGGAGCTGGGTAAAACAGAAAAAAGGAAAAAAAAAAAAAAAAAAAAAGAAAAACCCCAAAATGTTTGCCTGGAAATACCAGAACAACAACAACAAAAAAATGTACATTGCACGTTATTCAAAAATTTGACATGTGCCTTTCACAACCAACTTCTTTTGAAACAGTGTTCTTTTTTATCTGGTTAAAACCCACATTTCAGAACAGGGACACTACCTGAATTGTCACTTTAGATCTGTTCCGAGAAAGCATTTTTACTGAATTCTAACAGGATGAACTAGTGCATGAGGCTCCTCAATTCAGCTGCACTGGTGCACAAACAAAATAACACCTTTGATTTCAATAATTGGCCAATGTAAGGCAGGAGTAAACAGCCATCAGACAGCAGCCTGCTGACTGCATAAAAACCTTCTGAGCTCCTCGTCATCTCCAAGAATGCTGCTGCTTCGAGGAAAAACTCAACACAAGAACTCAGCAAACCAAAATAACTGCAAGCAGCCTGTAAAAATAAATCTAAGGGCAGAGACACCTCAACAATGAATCATATTGTTTTCTTCCCAACAATTTCATGAGCAGTCAGTTTCAGCAATGAAGCCTCCAATGTTGTCTACCTCCTACTACTTTCCTGATTCTGGGCATCTTCTTTTCACGCTTCAGAAAGAGAAATGGGAACAAAACAAAACAAAACAAACGAAAGAAAAAAAAAAAAAAAAAAAAAAAAAAGAAGAAGAGAGAAAACCCCACCCCTTTCTATGCCACTGAAAATGTTATGATTAAATCAATTTGCATAAAATCTTCATTTCAGGATTCCATACCTACACACATGAAAGCAAGCGTGCCTTTTAAACAGCTAAGTCGTTCTCCCGTTTGCGTGCATTTAAATCGTATATAAGTCATACACCCCCTTTATTTGGATGGGTAACAAGTTAAGCCTTTTCCTGAGCACATTATTCCTACGGAGCATCAGGCACACACGACAGACGAGCAGCAAAACCAAGAAATAAATAAAGAAACGCGGATAAAACAAACAAATAACCCCCGAGCACAGACACACACACAGAGCCCAGCCCCGGCAGGCTGAACTCGGTGTCCCCGCGGGAGCATCCCCGCAGCCCCGGCGGAGCGAGCGAGCTCCTTCCCTCCTTCCCTGCCTCCCTCCCCGCGCTCCCCGGGGGCGGCCGCGGCCTCTCCCCGGCCCCGCGGCCCCGCGGCCCC
>NC_031789.1:6771720-6779207 GCF_001522545.3 Parus major
CGGCCGCGCGCCCCGCCAGTATCGCCGCCCGCCATTGGCTGCCGCGCCACACCACGTGATCCGCCGGCCAATGGCAGCGCGGGATGGAGGGGATTTAAACGCGAGGGGAGGCGGGGGCGGCGCCGCGCACAAAGGCGGCCGTGAGGGAGGGGCGGCTCGGCCCCGGCAGCGCTTCCCTCTGCCCCATCCCTTTCTTCCCTTCCTTCCCTTCTTTCCCTTCCTTCCTCCATTTCTTCCCCGGGTTCTGCGGGTCGGTTTCATGAGCGCTGTCCCCAGCGGCACGGGTGTTGTTTTGAGATGCCTTTGTCCCCCTGCTGCTCCCAGCCCAGCCCGTGCCTGCCCCGGCATCGGCCGTGGAATCACGGCACCGGGGAGGTTACAAATCACAATGTCGGGGAGGTTAGAAAAGACCTCCGGGAGCATCGAGTCCGACTCGAGACCCACGCCCACCTTGTTCCCAGCCCAGGGCACCGAGTGCCACGTCCAGGCCTTCCTCGGACCCCTCCGGCCATGGGGACTCCGAACCCCCCTGGGCAGCCCCTGCCCAGGCCCGAGCACCCTTAATGTGCAGAAATTCTTCCCGAATTGCCAGAGATCCCCACAGACCTTCCAGAGGTCCGGCCTGAGCCTTCCCTGGAGCAGCTTAGGGCGGAAAACGAGAGAGGCTGAATGGTTTGGCTTGGAGGGAGCTTGAGGCCCATCCTGTCCTGTGCCTTGCTCCGGCCCGGGCGGTTCCCGGTGCCGTTCCCGGTGCCGTTCCCGGTGCCCGAGGCTGGTGCCAGGGCAGAGCAGCCCTGCTGTGGTCCCGTCCCTCTGTGCTGGATGTGTCCAGCGTGCTCTGGCTGCCCCGAGTTGTCTCGTTCTCATCAATTAGTGAACAGTTTCCAGCCTTACAGTAAATGTGTTTGGAGTGTCTTCAATGGGAGGCGAGGCACAGAATTTTATGGCTCTGTCAGAAGCTCCAGTCCATCAGCCCTCTAAGGTTCACACTCTCTATCAGTCACATTAAGCTGCTCTAACCGAATGTTCAGATTATGCAGAAGTGCTTTGCTGGATAAACAGCTGATGCTGCTTCTTGCTGCTCTGTGCAGCGAGGAAGTTGACACAACAGCAGAATTCCAAATTACTGAGTAGCAATTAATAAAACACTTGGTCACTTAGGAGATTTTTTTTAAGCTTTTTCATCTCTGAGCTATCACATATTTAGACAAGATAACATGAAGGTACCAGAGCTGAAAATAGAGCAAACTTGTTATTTAACATTAACCTCACCTCTCCTCCACAGGCCAGCAAAATAAATCACATGGCTGTAAAGAAAGTCACACGTTCTAGCCGGGGATCTGAGCATTTTCATGTGGAATTATATCTTCCTTCTGAAAAGGCACTCGGATATGTCAGGGCAGATTTTGCCCTCAATTACACTCGTGTAACCCCAACTGTTTGCTGCCTCTGTAAACTGTCTCCGTGGTCGATTCCAGTGGTGCTGCAGAGATAAGTTTGAGGCTGTTATTGCCTTCAGCAGGGGGAAGTGGGAACTGTTCTCACTGAAGAGAAGGGAACACACAAGGAGATCTGAGCTCTGCACATCAGAGGAATTCAGCTCTCTGCCCTGAACATACAGGACAAATTTATCCCCAGCATAACTTCGGGGACATTACCACCAGAGGGTGAGACACAGAGCTGATTGTGTTCTAATAACTAATTTAGATAAGGGTCTGGAAATGCACATCAGTTCAGTGTCTGACACTGTTGGAGCTACACTTAGGCTGTCCTTGATAGAGCCCGATTCCATCTCTCCTATTTTCTGCACTAATTACAATTTCATGTTCCTTGGCCTCTGGATGTCTGCATTAAAATCTCCATCAATTGCCACGATGGCAGTTTTGCCTTCAGCTTTTTCCTGCCACTCTCTCTGTAATGGGGAAATTCTCCACAGCAGCCTCTCTCCCTTTCCCTTCCTCTTTCCTCTCCTCTGCTCTGGTGATGAAGTCACCACACAAGGATTAGAAGTGTTTACTCACAACATTTTGATGCCAGGTTTTGTTGTTAAACAAACCCAAGCACTCTGGGGGGGAATAGCCTCATAAATACACATATAATGTGTGTATCCCAGTGCAGAGGAGGCCAACACCTCGATTAGAGGGATGGGGCACAAGGAAAGGCTGAGAGAACTGGGGTTGTTCACCCTGAAAAGAGAAGCTCTGGGGTGACCTCATTGTGGCCTTCCAGGAGCTGAAGGAGCTGCAGGAAGGACAGAGAGAGGAGATTTACAAGGGCTGCAGGGCCAGGAGCCAGGGAATGGCTGCCAGTGGCAGAGGGCAGGGCTGGATGGGATTTGGGGCAGGAATTGTTCCTGGCAGGGTGGGCAGGCCCTGGCACAGGTGCCCAGAGCAGCTGGGGCTGCCCAGGATCCCTGACAGTGCCCAAGGCCAGGCTGGACATTGGGACAGGGGGAGGTGACCCTGCCATGGCTGGGGGACACTGGAGGGGCTCTGAGGTCCTTCCCAAGCCAGTCTGGGATTCTACTGTATAATAAACATCTGTGTGCCCCCCAAAATTCTTCCCAGCCAGTTGTAACAGGCAGAGCCACATCCTCACACCACGAACAAGTGATCCAATTATGAGTTTGGTCCATAGCCAGGGGATTGCTGCAGGAATAGCACTTGAAGCTGCTGCTTTTTTTGGGTTGTCTTTTTTTTTTTTTTTTTTTTTGGCAAAGATGGAGCTCTCCCTGTGGACAATAATAAACAAAGCCACAGAGCTTGGCCCATAATCTCCTCCCAGCTAAAGCCACGGGGTTTAGTTAACACCAGGAAGATCAAGGAACACCCAAATGCTGCTGAGAGACCTTTGTTCCTCTGTGCGGTCACTCAGATTTTTGTGGTTCCAAGTGGAGAGAGGTCGCTGGTGGGATGAGTGGCACGTTCTGTGTTCCCTGTGTAAAATATCTGGTGTTCCTGCAGCTCGTCCCTGTGAGATCCTGGCAGGTCTCTGGCATGGCAGAGTCTCAGTCTCTGGATGTTTTGTGCCTCTGTCTCCCAGCGCCCCCGGGAACTGCTGACACGGAGAAATCCTAATTGGCCAAATCCACAGAGACACCTGAATTCCAGCGTGCCACACGGGGTATCCACACAGAATGTTAATCCTCACATTCCTCTTCCTTACCCCTGGATATTTGTGAAGATCTGAGCAGCAGTTTCTGCTGAGTGTTCTGGCTCCCCATCTCCCACACCCTGCCAGGGGTTCTGCCCTGGTTTGTCCTTTCAGGGCTCTCAGCCACAGAGTTCAGCTCTTCTGAGGCAAGGAAACATCAGGAACTGCAAATTATTTCTGTTATTGTGTCGTTGTTGTTGTCATCACGGAAAAATCACACCATGTTTCACCTGTTCCCATTCCCTCTCCTTCATTCCAGGGGAACAAAACCAAACAGTGGCAAAATTCCACCGGGTGGTTCTTTCTCCCTTTGCCAACCTATTTTATCTGACATCCATAGGGCAGTGTATGTGGTATATTTAACTTTTTAAAATGATCTCTTTACAAATCTGTTTTAACCTGGCTCTTTTTTTAACAACTGACACTTTGCTAACTGACTGAAACAAAAACCTAAGAGAAGAAATCTAACTAGGAGCTATGAAGTCAAAACACACCAATACTGAGAATTTTGTGAACACCATTTCAGCCCAACTAGTTTAAATAATGGAGGGGTTTTTTGTTTTTGTTTTTTTTTTAATTCTCCAGTCATGAAATTACAAACCAGTCCTTGACCATGACAGATGAGTCAGGTTGTAACCTCAGCAATGCAGTAAAAACTCAGCTCTAATGAAACAGGCAAATGTCAATACAGCGATTAGCTTGGGAGATAATATTCTGAGAGGCTTTTACAGATGACCTAACTCCACTCACAAAAAAGGATTATATTCTTTCCTTCCCTTTGTCATAGCTGAATACCAGCCCTTTAGCTGAAAACTGTTTGCTTTGGGGGGTTTTCTGCTTTGTTTTGTTTACTGTAGAAATCTCAGGAATTTAAAATCTCATTTCCACAGATATTACCAGAGAATTTTTGGGAAGGCTCGTCCCACTTGGAGACCAATGCCCTGGATATGTGTGAACTCCTCCTGGTCACAGAGATCTCTGTCTAGAAGAGGCTGTGTGGCTTGCAATGAAAGCAGAAGTAATGGAAATGAGATTTAAATCAGTCTGGGCATATCCACACACACTGGAGGGAGCAGCAAATGCCAGGGGCTCAGCAGAGAAAAGCTCTGTTCCCTGATCTGATGCAACTTCTCCGGGGCTGGAGGAACAAGTTCCCAGCAGGACAGGCTGGGCTGGCAGGTGAGCCCAGCACAGCCACTCCTGGCTCCTCTGTGCGAGGGAGAAGCTCCTGGGATGGCCCCGGGATGGAAATGGGGTCAGGGAGTCTGTGGGACACCTTCAGAGCCAGCCCCACCTCGGGGGCTCCCTGCAGAGCCTTCACCATCCTCAGCCACCTTCAAATCCATTTTCTGCCGCCTCAAAGTGTCTCTGCCTTGGTTCATTCTGTTCTAGAAGTTCTGAAGGCATGGGCCCCAGAATCATAGAGGTGGAAAAGCCCTCTGACACCAGTCCAACCATTAACCCTGCCCAGTGCACCACCAAACCAGGTCCCTGCACACCTCCCAAACACCCCAGGAATTTGGGGGGAAAGCTCTATTTCCTCTGTGAAGGGTTTCTAACACACAGCACATACAACCACGAAATTTCTGGGTTTAATATTTTAAATATTTTAAAACATACCAGAAATGTAAAATGTTATAAATTAGTTTCCTCATTAAATTAAAAAAAAAAAATTTAAAACCTTTTTATCTTTTAAAGGTTTTCAATTTCCCTGACTCAGACCATTTCCTAGTGGGTTCTGCATAATGAATATTAGCAGAGGTTGGCTTACCACAGTGTCTGGTGAGACTCATTTATCAAAGCCCAGGATGTGCGCCGTGCAAAGGGAAAAAAATCCCATTGAAAGGGAACAAAAAAATTTCAGCCCTAACAATCGCTCCTCTCATTTTTGTAAACTTGGGCATGTTCCAGTGCATGTGGAGAGGGGACAAAATGGCATCTGCAGAACATGAAACGTGTCTAACGAGAGATTTGTGCACCTTGAAAGGCACCAATGCTGAAGCTGCAAATGACTAATGAGTCTTTCCTCATGAGTGGGATTAATTGCATCACCCCTTGATGCTCAGCTCTGTATCCTGCTTACACCTAGGGACAGGCACAGGAGCCCATTCTGGGATTTACATACCAGATAAAACCTGCTAAACAAATTAAATAGAACTAACTTGCTTTCAACCCCAACCAGCTGCTGGATTGTTCCAACATCACAGACTGACAGCAGCCCTTTGAAGCAGGGGGATGGAAAAGGGATCCAAGCGCAGGAGGGTTTGGGGTGATTTTTTTGTTGTGTTTTTTGGTACCTTTTCACTTTCAAGCCTCCCAGGCTCGTGTCTGAGCAGGCACTGGACACCGAGTCCATGCACATTCACTCACACAAACACAGGGGCACCTTCACACCCAGCTCCAGGGCCACACACACAATCTCCAGGCTTTTCCTTCTCCTTCCCAACAGCAAAGCAGTTTTCCACCAGGCCGTGCCCTGCACGTGGCCAAGGACAAGGTGCCTTGTGCAGGTCTGGTGGGGATCTCACACAGCTCCAAGAGGGGTATTTTCAACACCTTCTGAGCTCCTGGGCTTTGCAAAAAGGAATTCACTGTCAGCCCAAGCACGTGCACAGAGCTGCCTCATTTCTACGTCCCTTGCAGTTAATATCAATTGATTGCTCATAATCAATTATCGACTGAGTGCCCACAACAGGAGCAGATGGAAAACTGGTTAAATGTGACATCCAGGGGAGGGAAGAGTAGCCCCAAACAGGGGCTGCTGGCCTGGTGCTTTCTGGCTCTTCAAAGGATTGCTCTGATACTGCTGAGCCTCTCCTGAGCTCCCCTGCTATGGTGGGACACCTCAGCCGGGCACTTTCTGCATCCCCACGGCAAATCCACCGCTCCTCCTGCACTGCAGGAAGCAGTAAATGGATTTACAAGCTTCCCTCCTTGCCCTAAGTGACCCACTTCGCTGTCAGCTGTTAGAAATGACCAAAGCATTCAAGGGAGAGATGGATTGATTTCGGATTTACATTTTTGTCCTTCCCACTGCAAATTGCTCCTCCAGGAGGAGGTGCCTGGCTCCCACCTCCCCCTTGTAGCTGCTCTTTCCCTGCTGCTGCAGCCCTGCTGCCTTTGATGGCTCCTCTGAATGGGCTTTTCTGAAGGGAGAGAAAACAGAGCCACAGCAATGGGAACATTTCCATTTCAAGCACCATCTCTTTTTTCCCCCTCAGCACTTGTTATCTTCAAAGAGCTGAACAAAACCGGCTGAGGAATCCTCCCCGCCGCCCTGGGAAGTGTCACCCATCCCTGGGGACAGGTGAGACAAGTGAGCAGCAGGGAAATGACCAGAGCCGGGTCTGTGCAGGGCTCAAAGCTGCGGCTGCCCCTGGGGCCTCTCTCCACTGGAGAGCTCTGCTCTCAACATCCCGCACCCTGAGCAGCTGGCCAAGAGCATTTCAGGGTCTGCTCAGTCCCACAGAAACCTCCCTGCCTTCTTAGAGCCATCCCCCTGTCCTGCTGGGGCTGAGGACAGGCTCAGACCTGGAAACATCTGCCCCCTGCACTTCCTTGAGCACGGATGCTGCTCTGGGACTGCTCCAGCCCAGCTGCTTTCCCAGCTCGTTTTCCAAGGGAACTCTACACCCTGTGCCCACCACAGCCCCCAGTGTTCCCCAGTTCCCCCCAGTGTCCCCCCAGTTCCCCCCAGTGCCCCCATCAGTGGGGTGACACTGGCCTGGGGCTGACCCTGGGGCTGCAGAGCCGCGCTGGCCCCGGGATGCTCCCGCAGACGCCGCTGTCAGAGAGGTGTCAGCTTGCCTGGCCTGTGCCCAAGGGGTTTCTTTTGCAGAATTAGCCCCTATTCCTGCTCTCTCCTGTAACTTAAACCTGTAACTGGCACCTGGATGATGAAATGTGTGTGCTTCCCGACAGAGCTGCGCCTGTGCCTCGTGCTTCAGGCCTGAGATTTCACCACACACTCCCTGCAAGTGTGGCACAAGGAAGTCATCTGGGCCTTGGGACTGTTTTCTTCCTCATAGTTTATTTTGTATCTGTCATTTTTATCATCTGAGTTCTTTATTCAACCCCTTTTCTTCCCCCATTCCTCAAGTCTCTTCCTTGTTTTTTCATGGGGTTTTTCCTGCTTTTTTTTTTTGCCTCCAGGTTTTCCTAGCAGAACTGAGGTCTGCAGCTGGTTTGGCTTTATTCCTTCTCCTTGTTCCCCTTCTCCACACCCTGCACTTCCAGTCTCTGAGTGTCTATCCATGGAGCACCAAGTGCACCAGATCTGATGGCACCTGGCTCCCCCTGGCTCTCTCTCCCTGCAGGAAGGACCAGACCTGGGC
>NC_031789.1:6779948-6804591 GCF_001522545.3 Parus major
CCATCCCCATCCCCATCCCCATCCCCATCCCATCCCCACCCCATGACCCAGGAGGCAGCTGCAGGGACAGCCCACGGTCCCACATGCTCACAGGAGCCGGGTTCCTGCATTCTCACAGCCACCCCCAGCTCCTGTCTGCAGGGAAATCATTTCACCCTGCAATACAGCAAGAAAAGCTTTCCAAGGGAGTGGTGGGGCCTGAGCTGGGGCCTGGCACAGCTCTTCCAATGCTGCCCCAGAGCTGCTGGGGGCCGGCAGGGCTGGCTCTGAGCCCGTCCCTGTGGCACAGCCACCCTCAGTGGCCTGGCACAGCTCAGCCCCAGCCTCAGCTGCTGAGAGGGAAGGTCAGGAGCGATGCCCTCACTCCCAGGGCTCATGTCTGGCAGGAAAAGCAAATGTTGAATCATCTGCTTTCTCAAGATCACGGAGGGATGGCAACATTCCTTCCTGTCCAGAGCAAACTCATCGGGACAGGGCCTGGAGCTGAAACCAGCACAAGGAAATCAGTGCGAGGAGCAGGCTGGGCTGCAAGGAGAAAACCACCCCTACACACCTAGAGACAGAGCAGGGGGTAATGGAAGAGCTTTCCCACTGCACTCCTTTGCACCACTCCATTATAAATCCTGCTCTGAACAGCTCCCAGAAGCACCACCTGCCTCTCCCCCCTGCCCATCAGTCACCACAGCTCTGCTTTTAAGCCTGGCTGCTATTCTCAGAGCAGCCTCCCAGCTCGTGTTTGCTAAGCTGATGCCTCCTCTGCTCCAAGGAGTGCCATCCCTGCAAATTATTGCAGTAATAAAGCCACTGGCTGTGCCACATTTGCTCTCTGTTATAAAGCACAGCCTTTCGAGTCCAACTCCGCGGGGACGGCGCAGAAAGGTGAGGAGCTGTGCAGCGGGAGCTGAGCCCTGATTAAGGAGCAGACACAGCTCCCCCCCTCCTGCACTGCAGGTTTAGGTCTTGATTTTCAGCAATCAAATCTTGTTCCCTATTCACTTATTCCCCTCACTCCAAACACACACAGCGTTACCAATCATTCACTTTTCTCTAACACGCTTCAAATTCTTATCTACAAACCCCAGCCCCACGTTCCAGCACTTCCCCACTCAGGGCTCTTTTCTTCCTTTGCAAGTGACTCCTTTCAACGCTGCAGCCTCATTAGGGAGAGCCTGAATCCGCTGCAGCTGGAAGCACCTCGCTGATCTGGCCCAAATACTCTCAGAGATTTAACTTGAAAGCTTTATGTAAGGGGTTTGATGGGACAGGTGAGCACAGCACTGACACGGCGGGACTGAGTCACGGTGCAGGGAGGAACACTCGCTCCAGTGGCAGCTGACTCCAGCTTTGGGCTGTGCAGCCCCAGCAATGCTCCAGCCCTGCCGCTTCCAGGTTATTTTAATGCACCGGGACACACCCGGTAATTGACCTGTGACTGTTCTCTCCCCCTTGCTGACAAGGTGGGAACGCTAATGAATTCATGGCCGGCTCCATGTGCAGCCTTAACCAGCACAAGGGGAAGGGGCTTTTGTGAGAGCTGGGACTGAGCTTTTCCTCTGAACAGAGCAGGAGCCTCTCCCCCAGCCTGAAGCACAAGCACAGCAGCCCAGGCCCTGCTCCTGTCACTCATTTCATCAGCCTCAGCTGCCCTTCGGGCTTTGCTCGATTTATGGCAACCACTGACCTGATTTTCCACATCCTTTTGCTTTCTGATGCTTATTAAAAGCGAATCACCAGGTGGAAATAGAGGCCCAGGTAAGGGGGTTGAGCATTTGGACTTCACTTACTGAAGTGCCAGGTGAGGAACAGCCCTACTCGTGCTCCTGAACACAGGTCTGCTAAAAAGCTTCCTAAAGCATTCTGCAGATATTAGAAGCTGCCTCTATGAGAGAAAAAAAAAAATCCCTTGATAGGATTTGTGTGTAATTAGCTGGTTTATTCATTTAACAGGTCTAATTCAGAGATCAGCTAAGTGTGAAAAGTGCAGTGGGTTTCAAATCTGCCACGGAGTGCAACCAGCTCAGAGCAAGGCCTGGGGAAAGGACAAATGTGGGGAAGAGGAAGCCCTGGCCCGGTGCTGCGCTGGGGCTGGTAAATTTGGGATTTATAGCAAAGCTCTAAATAATATAAATAAATCTCCCAAGGAAGCGCAGGGAAGGTTGTTGCCCTGTTTTTCCCACCAGAAGAGGGAAGGAAAACTCGCTAAGAGCAGCCTGGACCATCTCCACCGAGAGCTCTGACCCCGAGCCGGGCGTGCTGCAGAGCCCGGCGCGACCACCGGGGGGCGCTGCTGGGCACGGCCCGGCCGTTAATTAGCAGGCGGCGTAATTAACGCGCTCATTAACGGAGAGGGCAATCAACGCTTCTCTCCGCGATCACCAGCACCGGAAAGAGCCGTAAGCAGCAAGAACTGCCTGACATCCTGTCGCAGTTGTGTAAGAATTTGGTTTTTCCTGCCTGGGAATGAACTGAGGTCACAACTCTGCTCCCTCTGACTGTCCCCACACCACCACAGGGACAGAGACACCCCAAAAACACACTGAGGTCACAACTCTGCTCCCTCTGACTGTCCCCACACCACCACAGGGACAGAGACACCCCAAAAACACCCCGAGGTCACAACTCTGCTCCCTCTGACTGTCCCCACACCACCACGGGGACAGAGACACCCCAAAAACTCTCACCACAACCCCGGAAAAAGGGCAAAGATGAGCCTCAAGGTCCCTTCCCACACAAACCCCTCCATGGTTTCAAAGCTGGGGAATCCCTGCTCCCGGGACTGCTCCAAATAACTCCAAGCCACACTGATCGTTGGGTTGTTTGATGCTTTTATTTATCACATGTAAAAACACTACGGTCTGTCTGCAGGTACCTCTTGCTGCACTGCAAATCACACAGCTCCAAACGTTGAAGATCAGACAGGCAGAGAAGGGAACTAAAGTGTTTATGCCCAGAATCACAATGTCATGACCCCTGAGGGTGTTAAATACACAGAACACCCCCAGGGACTGTTCTACAGAAGCAGCAGAGCATTACAATGAACAGACCAGAGTTGGTGAAAACACTGGGTGAAGGGATCATCTAGGGGATAAGAGGACCTGCAGACTGGTCTTCTCCTTCAGCTGCCCTTATCTTTCTAGTACAAGTAATTGTGATCTAAGTCAATGACTAGTGCTGAACCAGAACAGGGGACTTTTCCACACTTAGTTGACACGAGGGTTCCTGAAGTTCCTCCCAGCAAAGCGAGCCTTGCTGCCGAGCTCCTCCTCAATTCTGATGAAGGACAGAGAGCACTGGGTGTCAGCAGCCAGCAGAGAAGCCCTGCACTAGCACAGCCCTCACACTCAACACCTGATCCACATCCCAGCCCTGCAGGTCCTGCAGTGAGCAGGCAGCTCCCACCAAGCCCCTGCACACGGGGGCAGGGCCACACAACCCAAATGTTCCTGATGCTTGCCCAGGAACTGCCTCAGGCACAGAGGACAATGTCTCAGTCCAGCATCACAGCTTGTTTGGTGTGATCTGTTCTGGACCTCACCCACCCAGCAGCCACAGGCCCCTCTGCCAGGGCATGTCCTGCAGCTGCAGGTGTTTCTGAGGGGCAAAGCCCAAGCTGTGCCCCCAGAGCAGCAGCAGAATGAAAGCCCTTTCCCAGTCCCAGGCTCACCTCAGCAGCTGGTTGTACTTGGCCAGACGCTCGGATCGGCACGGGGCACCGGTTTTGATCTGAGAGGGAAATCAAAGTTAGTGAGGAACTCTGAAGTGCCAACAGAACTTGCTCAGAGTAATCAGCATCATCAGAAGCTCTGCTTTGGGCATCAGGCTCATATCTGCACATGCAAACACAAGAGCTCTTGGGAGCAATAGCTGTTCATTTGCTATCAGCTGCAGGACCAGGAAACCCCAGGACAGCCACTGGAGCCAGGACCTCTGACACTGCTGGTTAAAGGTGAGTTTGCACAAGATAAGGTGTTCCCATGTCACACTCCATTAACAAATCAGCTCCCTGCAAACAGTCACAGCAAATCTGCACCCCTGGAGGCAGGGCAGTGCACCATGGCTTTGGCTTCACCACAAAATTATCCCATCAAGCAAAGAGCCAAACTGCAGCAGCTGCAGATACCAACCTGGCCAGTGCAGAGACCCACTACCAGGTCAGCAATGAAGGTGTCTTCTGTCTCTCCAGAGCGGTGGCTCACCATCACACCCCAGCCGTTGGACTGGGCCAGCTTGCAGCTGCAAGGGATCAAGAGAAGAAGCTCACAGCACGCCCTGTGCCCAGCAGCCTCTGCTCCAGTGCCACTGCCAAGGGACAGCACAGGACTGCCTGTTGGGACCGGGCAGGGGCACAGGACAAGGTGATCAGGAGCTGCTGTCACAGACACTCAGACCCTGGGAAGCTGCTCAGGGCACCCATGTGACGTCAGGACCATGAAGGTACAGGTTTGTCAATGTCCTCTATCAGTTAATAACAGTTCTCTCTTCACAGATACCCCAATAGATTTCTGTTCCCCTAGACCTGCTCTGTGTTATCTCCTGAGTTAAAACCAGCCCTACCCTGGCCCAGAGGGCAGAACTTACGCCTGCAGGGACTCTGTCACGGAGCCAATCTGGTTGACCTTGAGGAGGAGGCAGTTGCAGGCCTTCTCATCCACAGCCTTGGCAATTCTCTTTGGGTTGGTCACAGTCAGATCATCACCAACCACCTGGATGTTGACACTGCCTGTGAACTTCTTCCAGGCACCCCAGTCATCCTGGTCAAAGGGGTCTTCAATGGACACAACTGCGGAGGGACACAGCAGCTTTAGGACAATGCCAGCACTGAGGTCTGGTCTGGATGAGTGGTGCCAAAGTGCTGCAGACAAGTGCTACCCACTTCCCAGAACATTCCTGAGACCCCGGGAGGCTGAGCAGGGCAGGAGCTCGGGCTGCACACCGACTCCTTCCCTCATTGATCAACTCCAATTCACCACCACCACACCGTGCTTCTCACTGAAGAGCAACTTACCAGGGTAGTTCTTGACAAAGCCCTTGTACAGGTCAGCCAGCTGGTCAGGAGAGATGTATCTGCTGGGATCATCGGGGGATTTGAAGTCCAGGTCGTATTTGCCATCGCGGTAGAACTCGGAGGCAGCCACGTCCATGCCAATGACCACCTTGTCCGTGTAGCCAGCCTTGGCAATGGCTGTCTTCAGCAGCTCCAGAGCTGTAACACAGAGCTCCTGAGTGCTGCCAGCCATCCCAAACACAAAGCTCTTCACTTCCCAACAGCACCACACTCATTGGCAAACAATCTCCCTTAGCCCCTTCAGAAAACCCAAAGGAAAAGGTTCTTAAATTCTCCTTCTTCTGAACTGACTGGAACAAGATATTACTTTAATACTGCTTTTAGCTTGTAATACCCTTGAGACACCATTATGGGATTCCTAATCTCTTCAGGCAGGACTACATGTCAGCCCAGAAAGCTTAATACCAAATGATTTCACATCCTCTTTCAACTTTATGCATGTGGGCAGGAAGCAGTGCCTGCACTCTAATCCCTTTTAGCTCCTGAGCAGGTGTTGACCATGGAAGTGCTGAGCATCCAAACCCTGTCAGCAAGGAGACAGAGCCTGCCTCTGCATAGGAGAGCCCTCCTGGCATCCACCTGTTCTCCACATGCACATTTACCAGCACAGGAGGGGACAGAACCACTCAGCACAAGTCTCTGCATACTGCAAACCACTGTGCTGTTTGGCAGAGTCCCAGGCACCCCTGAGCTGCAGGGGAGCAGCTGGGATCAGCCAGGCTGTTTGCAGCAGGAAGCTTAGCCCAAGTGTTTTCTTTTGCTGTTGGGTTGTTTTTTTGTTTGGGTTATTTTTGTGGGGGTTTGGTTGTGTTTTGTAAGATGCTAATGTAGCACGAACTGCAAAAGCAGCTGCTGCCAGCAACAAAAATTCCTTGGAATGTAATTGTCATTCAAGGTCATCTTCACCAGTGTCTGCAAGGGTCCAGACCCAGCAAAGCTGCATGTGACACTGGGACTCAGAAATGCCACAATTGTTGGTGCTGTCTCAGTATCTTCAGAAAGGGCAGCACAGTTCACCAGTCCCCTCCACAATAACAAAAACCAAATAAAGTCAACTCAACTGAGCTCACTTTCCACTGCCTTGTTAGCAGCTCCATCTCTGGAGAGGCAGAAAAAGCTCCTCTGGTACAGTTTTTGTAGGAACTATTTTTTTTTTGCTTCCCACAGACAAACTGCCTCTCCCACAGGTTCCTGAACAGAACTGTTTGGCCATGGAAGCAGCAACTGCCTCAGCTTCCCAGGCAAACCTTTGTGCCCTCCCACACACCACCAGGCAGAGCACAAACTGTTTTCCCTCTCTGCAGAAAAACAACTCCACTCATCTCTGTCTGCTGACTTCTGGAACACCTGCAGTGCACAGATGTTCCCACATCACTTTTCAACTGGAAGGGCACAAGATTCCCTAAAGCTGCTACAGGAATGAGAGTAATGAGGCACTGAAGTAAAAACCATCCTGTCAAATTGCACAGACTGATGTCCAAGGGAATACCTGACCACATCAGAATGTCTGGCAGGGTAAGAAACAGAGCAAAGACACGGCAGGAAGTTCTACCCCTTTGAGCTGACAGCCTGCCCAATATCGATGGCAGGCAGGATCAATGGGATCATTCTCCAGCTGTCAGTTACATCTCCTCCCACACT
The DNA here is from genome assembly GCF_001522545.3 of Parus major. Lineage (NCBI taxonomy): Eukaryota > Metazoa > Chordata > Aves > Passeriformes > Paridae > Parus > Parus major. The sequence continues at coordinate 6,786,655 of NC_031789.1, forward strand.
TGCCTCATCCTTACCTTCTTTGTTTTCCAGGATGTTGGGGGCAAAGCCACCCTCATCCCCCACGTTGGTGGCATCCTTGCCATACTTCTCCTTGATGACGTTCTTGAGGTTGTGGTAGACCTCTGCCCCGACACGCATGGCGTCCTTGAAGCTGTCTGCCCCCACGGGCAGGATCATGAACTCCTGCATGGCCAGCTTGTTGCCAGCGTGGGAGCCCCCGTTGATCACGTTGAAAGCCTTGGAGGAACCAGGAAAAGCCAGGTTGGAACATGGTAACAGCTCTCACATTCACATTCTCTAGAGCTTGATCCAAGAGCAGCAGTCAAGTCAAACCAAGGCCTGCCCCACCCAGCACTTACGGGAACCGGGAGAATGACTTCTGGATTTCCAGCAAGGTCAGCGATGTGACGGTACAGGGGAACACCCTTCTCAGCAGCACCAGCCTTGCACACAGCCAGAGACACACCCAGGATGGCATTAGCACCAAATTTGGCTGAAATGGGAAGGAATTGTTTAGAGAAATGTCTTTATAAAAAGAGACTCAGCAATACCAGCCCATGGTGGCAGTGCACAGCACAAGGCCATAGGCTGGCTGTTAATTCTGGTAAATAGAATTCTATTGACCCATCTTTTCACCCCTCAGTGCAACACAAAGCCCACTCACATTTGTTCTCTGTCCCATCCATTTCCAGCATCAGCTTGTCAATCTTTTCTTGCTCCACAACGTTCACATTCTGCAGAGAAGGAACCAAAACACTGTTTGACAGCAAGCACAGGTGCACAAACCCTCACCTGCCCACCACTGCACTGACATCCCTTGCTCAAGGGCAGCTACCAAGGGCTGACCAGACCAATTCCTGTCATTATCACACAGCAGCAGCCCAAGGCTGACAGCTGAGCTGGATGTGCCATCACTTTACCAATTATCACTTAGTTCTGCACCAGCCTTTGTAGGCAGGGCTTAGTGCCCACCAAGCAGAGGCAGCTCACTTCTCTAGAGCCCCTTCCAAATTACCCTGCTTGGATAAAACCCAGCCCCTCTGCATCACTCAGCCACTCTTTGAAGCATAAATCAGCTTGTATCCCAGCTGCACCACTGCAGCTCCCAGGGGCTGAAGTGTTTCAGCACACTACAACACCAGGCTGCTGGAGAGTGTTTCATTACGTGTTAGATACGCACTCATTAAGTAAATTAAGTAAAACCACTGCTGTAGTCAGTTTGTTCACATGCACTCCAACACATGGGCTGACACTCCCCAGGTTACACACCACAGAGGATGGCTTGGACACTGCCTGGCTGTAGGAGATGTTAAGAGAAGACAGATTGCTCCTACCTTGCTAATCAGTGCAGGTGCAATCGTTTTATTGACGTGCTCAACAGCTTTTGAGACACCTGCAAGGAACAAGCAAATCAGACACTGGTCAACACACAGGTTATGCAGGGATTAGTAGGGGATGTCAGGAACATCCAGGAAAACCACCTCATGCTACCCCAGCCCCAGTCCAAGCTGAGCTCACGGCCAGGCCTGAACACTGAGAGGCCCCTGGCTGGACTGGGAGGCACACAAAGGATGCATTGGCAAGGAATTGTCCAGGAATGCCAGGTTAGTCTGCCAGGCCATGCACTGGAGAGACTCATCTGAGTGCCAGGGCTGCACTGGGAGCACTCCATTACCTGTGTGCACAGTGCTGTGGCCAGGAACTCATTAACATATTTAACAGCTCTGGAGACACCTGACAGAAGCGAAACGGACACCAGAGTCAAGGCAGAGGTGCAGACTCACAGCCAACCCCACAGGAAGGCAGGAGAGGACACACAGGCAGCACTGAGCAATGGACTAAACACAAACAGCTCAAAGAGCAGAGGAAGCTGTGCAAGGCTCTGTTTGGGCTCCTAACCCAGGCCCCTGTAACTCTGCCATCACCACTGCTGGCCCAAGCCTCAAGGGCTGAATGACAGCACTTAGAGGGTTTTGGATGGGCTCTCCCATCACCTCACAGAACCCAGGAGTAAGGGGAGGAAAAAAGGTTTCCCCAGAAGTTACACACACAGCAGCTCAGGCATTTCACTGCCTGGCACTATTCTGTACCACTGCTATAACATCACCTTATTTACTGTGCAGTGTTTAAAGACTTCCAAAAACCTAAGCTTCAGAATGATGAATGCTAATTGATGGCATTGTAAACCATATTAATTGCTTTTTCAAATGGTCTAAGTCTGCAGACCTCTATTACAAAAGGCCTACCAGCTATCTGCAACTCATCCTGTTTGATGATTATTTTTTCATAACTTGTGTTATTTCCCAGCTGACAAAGCCCCTCAGCTACAGCCTGTTAACTACAGGCTAATTAATTGCCATTAAGAACTGCCCATAGGATCAGACTTAACGGGTCTGAGCACACACACATTTAGCACAGTGAGGTAAATACACATCTACTCTTTACAAGAAAAAGTGCCCTGAGTAAACAGCACAAGAGCCTCAGGTTTTAGGGACATTCAGTCATCCAGGTATTTATTCTCTGTTAAGGTATTAACAATCATGAATCTTCTAAGACAAGGCTCTTTAAGTTCAATTCAGTAGTTATCCACTTTAATTGCTCTTAAATCAGCAAAAATATTTCAGTTTCTTTTCACCTGACTGGCAGGAAAGTTTGAAAATAATTCTCTCTTCCAGCCAAAAGTCAAGATGATTGCTTACACTTCAAAGGCATCGCCAATGCTTTTAGAGCAGCAAGTTAAGAAGGAGCCCTGACTGTCCAAGCTCTCAGAATAATCATGAGAAGTACTGCTGGGATATTTATTAGGTAATGACATCTTGTTTGCAGCTATTCATTCTCACCCATACTTGTTCCCAAGCCATCCTGGTGACTGCTGGGTTTAGCTTCTTTTCAGAATGCACAACCAGTCCCCAGACAAGTGAAATATTACACCACTAACACAAACTTCAGTGTCCTGGCTACCTGTCCTGGCAGACAAAGAGCCCCAGTGGGCTGTTTGTGGGCTCTGGAACAGAGGCACCTTCCAGGACTGCCAGTGCAGAGCTGCACATTCGCCATGGACAGCAGCTGGCACAAAACCTCAGGGTCAGGATTTAACATGCTGGGATCTAAGGAGTCTGCAGTGTCAGAGCTGACAGATTTAAATGTTCTGGGAAAACTGGGCCCACAAAAAGACCTTGTGACTTAACTGCAGGATGACCAAGGCTTTTGGAGCTGGCAGTTTAGATGCCCTTACAACACTGGTAAAGCACTCTGCCACGCACCAACACAGCACAGGAGGAGCAGGGTGACAAAGCACACCTGGACACGTTGTACCAGACATTGTCACCTGGCTGGGTGTGCCCAGCTGCACACACCCACCTGTGCAGGTGCCCTGCAGCATCATTCAGCTGCACTGCTGGAGGTAGAGTCACCCTCCAGGCTGTGCCCAGGAAACCAAGCCAGGTCCCTCAGCTTTGCCTCTGCCCCAGCTGCCAGGCACTGCTGTCCCTCCCCGAGTGCCCTCAGCCCAGCTGCCAGCCCTTGTGCAGAACAGACAGGGCACCAGGAGCCCAGCACATGCAGCCCTGTCCCGGGGCTCTCTGGGGGCCCAGGTTTACCTTTGCCCATGTAGCGTGTCTTGTCATTGTCACGAAGCTCCAGAGCCTCATAGATTCCAGTGGAGGCACCGCTGGGAACAGCAGCTCTGAACAGACCTGTTCACAAGAGGAAAAAACACCTTGGCACACTCCAACCCACAGAACATCCTCCAGCCAGACACCACTCCAGCCTGACACACACCTCCAGCCCTGGAGCTGGGAGAGGGAATCTCTAAACCACACTTCTCACATACAGAGTAATCCTACCAGGGCTTTCTGCTCATTGACAGCAGCACCAATTTATCAGCATCTCCCTCACACTGATCAACAGCAAACTGTCCTCCTCTTCCACTGTGCATTTCAAGAGTTAAGGAAGGCATCCATTCCCCTTCCAAAAAGATAGCTTCATTCACTGGATCTGCTTTTTAAGAGCAAGGCAAGCTCTTCAATTCTTCTAGGATATGGCATAAAAGGGACAATTAGGAGACCTGTTTTGTTAACAGGAGTTCTGAGCTCTTGTGACCACAGCAGAGCCACCCAGACAGCCCATTTCTTCAGCCAAGGATGCTGAACTTGGAGCAAATCTGCACAATGGAGCCTGCTCTGCCTGGGGTTCAGGATGCCAACTTCAGCCTCCAGTCTTTTCCCTTATCCCACTAAATCACGGAGCTTAGTGGGGGCAGTCTCATTAAATGACTGCATTAATCTTTTGAGGCAGAAAGATCAGCTCTTTAGTCAGTGTATTACAGCCATTGTGTTTGCTCATTCCACCAAACCACATTGCTATGAGTTTGCACAATGCTTTTGTCAGATCCCATCAGATGTGGGATGAACAACTAACAAACCAAGGGAAAGTCCTACAATAATTAAAAATGTGTTACATGTGAAAGCCCAATTAGACAAGTTCTTCAGTCATGCCCGAGTACTTAGGCAGAGAAAAAATCATTACCCAAAATTCAACTGTGCAGAAGATTGTGTCATTACAGAAAGCCACTGCAGACAAAATAAGAATTAAACTTCAAGGGTACTCATACAGAGTGTGGGGAGCACTGACAGTCAGGCCCATCAGCAGCTGCTCGAGGACAGGGGGCAGGAACAAAGGCCTTAACTCAGAATTTCCAGTTGCTATCCCAGTTTATGCTGGGGAAAGGGAAGGAGGACAGGTTTGGAACAGCTCTCACACAGTTCAAGCTGTAAGAAGCAGCACCCTTCAAAAAACCTGCATTGCCCAGGCCAGGAGCTCAAGCTCAGCAAACTCATCCAAGAGAATGAGGCAGAGGCTTTTCCTGCAAGTCACACAGCAAGTTCCAACAAGTTTTATGTGTGGAGGAAAAAGCACAGCTCCACTGCTAGAACAGGGCAGGTTGTGTACTTCTGAGGGTCTCGAGTTCTATCAGATCTAAGCCAGGGATGAAGACCTGCAGCTGAGGACTCACCTTTGTTGGTGTAGAGGTCTACCTCAACAGTGGGATTCCCACGGGAGTCAAAGATTTCACGGGCGTGGATCTTGGTAATAGACATCTTTAGTACCTGAAAAGAGGAGCTTAGAATTACTCACTGAATGGTTTGGGTTGGAAGGGACCATAAAGCTCAATCCCACACTCTGCAGTGACACCTTCACCAGACCAGGCTGCTGGATGAGCCTCATCCAGCCTGGCCTGGAACATTCTCAGGGATGGGGCAGCCACAGCTTCTCTGGACAAGCTCTTGCAGTGTCCCATGACTTTTATTATTAGAAAAATCACTTCCTTATGTGCAAGGGACAATCTCTTTTGATGTTCCCAAAAGACAGTATCATCAGACCCTAGACAGAACAGCAGGAGCAAGTGACAAATCTAAAAGAACATCACCTCACCAGGCCAGAGCAGTGAAGAGATCCCAAAACAGCAACTCTCTGCTATCAGTTAGGAGTTCTTTTTGATAAGAGACCAGAATGCAATAGCTCTCAGTATGCAGAGTGCTCTTAGTATGCACAGCAGCTGCTCAGGGCCAAACGGAACCAGTGACGAAGGAGAAGCAGTCACAGCTCTCATTAAAAGCTTGCATTAATAGTTACACCCTGTTGAGCATTTACAGGAATAGTTTTTCCTCTTAATTTTTCCTCTTAAAAGGAATAAAAATCCCCCTGACCTTTTGAATACTTCCTTTTTCCTTTCTCACATTTATCCTCTTCAGAAAACTGCAGTAAGGGAATTCTTATGTAAGCCCAGCTACATTTTAAAAATCAAGTCATACACATGCCTGTAAGCCATTGACTGGCACCAAACCCAGCCCATCTGCACAGAAGAAAACTCAGCCTCAGACACAGAACTATCTGGAAGCCAGTTTTTTGGCAAGCCAATGTGGGTGGCAACCCTGTTTACAGAAACGGTCATGAATCCTTCCACAGTTACTGCAAAGTTGAAAAAACATGACCTTAGAAATGCTGCTGCTGGTTCAGAGTCTGTGAGGGGGTAGCTGCCCCCACTGCTGCCCCCACAGCAAACTCTGCCCTCCCCAGGTCAAAAGCACAGGCAGCCTTTGCTTTCAAGTGTCCCTTCCAGCTGCCCTGCCCCTGCACGGTGTCTAAGGTTTCAGTCGGACCCCCACACTGACACATGATAGGACTAAAACATGGAACAAGACCACTTCTTCAAGCTGACCTTCATGCTGCCACGACTGAGCTTCAGTCTGTGAACACACAAGCTAGAAATAAATCCCTGCAACTCTCTGCTTATCAGTCCCACCCACACGAACGCTCCGCTCTCTGCAGATGCACTGAGCAGTTGCTAATAGGAAGAATGCCCACTTATCCAAAAAGGGCTTTCAGAGCTGATCAGGCTGGCACCTGCTAAACCTTATTTTCATTTTTAGAACCTTGGCTTTGCCACAAAACTTGAGGTGCCTCAATCTTTGAAAGCACATCCAGCTCCCTGTAACTCCCAGAGCTGTTTGTTGACCTTCACGAAGGAGGCACTTGAGGAATACACACTGCAAGAGCTTCCACTGGGAATGTCTGCCTGCTCAGACGCTACTCCAACATCCTTAACAAAGAACCAGAGTCCTTCCCTTTTCTGCACAAAGAGGCATTTCACAGCACTGCATCACCCCAGAAATTCTTGATGCTCCTTTTGAAAATTCCCCCACTCCTGTGTTCAAGAAACACATTTTCCCTTTGAGCTGTAGGGTAGAAGTGATGCTGTTTAGCTCACCACAAGCTCAGCACGATGTATTCTGCCTCAACCAACTCATCTAGAACACAAGGGTCAGCCCTTGTGTGGCCAGGTTTAACCATGGAAATGCTGACTGAGGGCAGAGAGGTCACAGCTGCACTGTCTGCTCAGACCTTTGTCCTCTGCCAAACACGCAAATGCCACGGTGGTATTTAACGAGTACACTGCCTTAAACCTTTTTTTGCAGCATAATCTGCTGACAAGGTCACTGTCTCCCTTCAGGGGGAAGCCACACACTCCAGCTTGCCTGGCCTACCCAGGAGCAGTGAGTATCTACTCCAAGGGTAAGTTACAACCCTCTGCCAGCTCTGAGGACCTTTTTCACTACCTGCTCAAGTCTAAGAAATCACCACTTATTCCTTGTCTGACCCCATGCCCTGCACAGGGAATGCAGTACTCTCAACTGGAGATTACTCCAACTGAAAATTATTTCCAAATTTATTTTTTTTTATGGCAAACCCTGTCCAAAACCTGTCCTTGTGAGCTATTTTGCAGCCACGCTTCTCTAAAATCAATAGAGGGTTAAGGCTGAGCACTGCAAGTATCTGAATGGAGATTTAAAAAGCAGCACTAAAGTTTAGCCATAGAAATAACTGCCCTAGTGAGTGTCTTATTACAGGCCTGCCACATTTATCAGTGGAAGCCTCTCTCAACACTTAAATGTCTTTATGACCGTAACTCTCATACCACCAGTGCTCTGAAAAAAGCTGAGACCTTTGAGTGCACTCTATCAGATCCCAACGTATTAATTCCCCTGCCAAAGCATTCCTAGAAACAGGACAAATGTGCACATTCCATCCCTGCTCCTCTGCACTCCACGGGGTATTAATTCACCTCTACAACATGATCCAACGGGTTCTAAAGGATGCCTGGCAGGGAGCAAATGACAGACACGTTCAACCACTTTCTCTCTCCGTGTTTAGTAAGATGGAGGCCTGAAACTGCATTGGCTCACCCTGTGGGTTTGGATGACAAACTTCACTACTTCCTGCCAGGCTGAGAGAGCCCTGGCCCTTCCCTGTGACTCAGCAGCAAATAACGGAGCAGGAGAGAGCTCAGGATCCTCTCGGGCAGCCCTGCACAGGCAGGATGGTTAACAGGCAGCTCTTTATCCACAGGGGCTTCTCACCACCAGCGCTGCCCTGGGATAACCAGCACCTAAGTACCCACCAAGAGACCTCAGGCACAGATGGAGTGCCAGCAAACGTTAAATATTTGAGATGGGAAGCTGAAGGACAGCCACTAAAGAGGGGAAGGTCCAAATCATCACACGCAATCCGAGAGCGACTGTTAATGATTAAAAGAAAGAGGTTAAACTCTGCCTTTGAGGATACCCTGACCCGTCATATTCCCTTGATTCTACCCCCGCCTTGGCCCACCATATTCCCCTGATTCTGCCCCCGCCTTGACCCAGAACATCCCCCCCGTTTTTAACCCCCACCCCCGCACACTGCCGGGGCTCGGGCCGCCGCAGGCCCTCCCTTCCCCGCCGGTGCTGCGGGAACACACAGCGGCCTGCAGCCCCCGGGGACCACCGAGCCTCGGCCCGGCCCTTTGCCACGGGGACGGCCGGGGCTCGGCGGCTGCTACGTGGGGAGGGGTAAACCGCGGCCTCTCGGCCCGCGGGAGGCTGAGCGAGAGGCGCTGCGGCCGCCGCACTCACCGCTGTGCCGGCAGCCCCGCTCCGCAGCCGCACCGCTGTCGCCGCCCCGGCTCTGACTGAGACCGAGCGGCTCGGTGCCCGCCCGGCTATAGCCGCCCTCGCGCGCAGGGCCCGCCCCCCGGCCGCGCCCATTGGCCGGCACCGCCCGGTGCCGCGCTCCGATTGGCTGCGGCCGCCTCGCGCCAGCGGCGGGCTCGCGTGCGTGCGCTACGTGCGGCCGGGCCGCGGCCGCGTGGAAAATCCCCGCGCGAGGGGGCGGGGCCGGCGCAGCCCACGTGGGCGGGGGGAGCGGGCGGGACCATGTGGAGCGGAGCGCGGGGGGAGCCGTGAGGGACTCCATGGCGGAGGGAGCGGCCTGGCTCGGGAGAGACGCTGGACATCAGCCGCTTCCAAAACCCTGCCGCGGGCAAACACGCCTCCCACTGTCCCAAGCTTGCTCCAAGCCCCGTCCGTCCTGGCCTTGGGCACTTTCAGAGTTATCCTCCATCCAAAGTTCCCTGGACACCCTGTGCCAGAGCCTCACCACCCTCACAGGGAATTTCTTCCTACTCTCCAATGGAAACCTGCCCTCTGTCGGTGTGAACCCATTCCCCCGTGTCCTGTCACTATAAGCAGTATAAGCAGTCCAGCCCCATTTCTCCTCACAGTTCCCCTCAGGCGCTGGAAGGCCGCAGTGAGGCCGCCCAGAGCTGCTCTCCAGACAGAACAATCCCAATCCCCTCAGCCTTCCCTCACAATTGTGTCCATCCGGACACTGTGTCCAGTTCTGGGCTCTTCAGTACAAGAACAAGGAGCTACAGGAGAGGGTCCAGTGGAGGATCCAGAATTGGGGTCTGGAGCATCTCCCTGATGAGGAGGGACTGGGAGCCCCAGGGGGACCGAGAGCGTGAGGGCAAAATGAGTAAAGCTGAAAGAGGAAGGCTGCAATGGGGGTGTGTTTGTAACAGCGCCAGGAAAGGTTAATTGCAAACACAAGAAACATTCACTCCGAATTTGACATGAATAACCATCACACATCACACTTCCTGGGGGGAAGAAGGGAGGGTGTGATGGGCTGTGACACCTCAGTGTGCCAGCAGGAACACAAACTTTTCCAAGTGTTCTGCTGGGATGTGCCCCTGGACAGTGTCCCTGGGATGGATTGGGCTTCAAGGTCCCACCAACCCAAACCGTTCTGTGTTCTGTCTGTGATGATGTGGAGTGCCCAGCTCACCCTGCCTGCACCAACAAAGCCATTTCATTGCTCACAGATCAGTGAAGCTCCTCCAGCCCTGCCTCGCCCTGCCAGCCTGTGCCTGATGTACCTTCTGGGCACATTTTTCATTCCTTCCTCAGAACATCCCCTCGGGGCAAGCTTAAAGTCTAATAAAGAGCAAAGGAAGTCTGCTGGACTGACCTTGCTGAGGCCTTCCACAGTAGCCTCAGATGCCCTGTGAGCGGGGCTGGGACAGCAGTGTTATAGATAAATATTATATTGTTGGCTTTTTGCAAATATTAAAATGAATGTTATGTGTATAAGAATGGGAAATTTTGTTGTATTAATATAGTTTTCTTTATTTCTGTTAGAAATAGTGATATAATACATATATGTTAGGCTATGGCATAGTATTAAAATAAAAACTGCTTTTGTTTGTATAACCCAAAGACTGAGAAAAAAAAAATAGCTAGACAACTCCTGCATTTGTAAACTATCTTATCCAGATGACAACAGCAGTGACCAGAATTCTGGGGGGAGGAATTTATTGCATTTCTGGTATCAGGGAATGTAAATCTCAATGGCAATAGATTGATCTATTGGGAAGGGGGCAAGAGAAAACTAAACAGAAGAACACCAAAGATCCTAAGAAGAATGTATGAATATGCATGAGAGTATATGAATATGTATGAGAATTTATGGATATGTAGTAGGATTCTGTTTTTAAGGGACAATCCTTTGTTAGTAAGGTGTGCTCTCTTGGCTGAATGCAGAGACACCCGGCCGTATCTGTATACTTTATTTTTTTCTCCTAATTGTTTTTTTATTAAACTTTTAAATTCTGTCAAAATGATGTGAACCTCGTTTTTCACAGCAGGTTCCCCAGCAGGAGAAGCTCAGTGCCCTGGGTCCCACGTGCCCGCTGCGTGCGGGGTTTGTGCAGCTCCGTGTGCCTCATCAGTGGGGTCACGGTGCTGCTGAGATAAGGCACCCCTGGGCAGGAAAAGCCCTTGCAATTAAACTGTCACACGTAGATAATTCTTTGAAGTGCCAACCCCTGCAAAACTGCACATTGTACCCCTTGGCAGCACTGGCTTATCCTGCAGCCTTACCCTTCCTGGTGTGAGGGCAAGAGAGGGGAACGTTCCCTGTAAAAACACATTCCAGATGCTGGAAATCGTAAAGTTGCATTTTTATGCTGGTTAACTGCTGGATTAGAGATGCCTTACTATCTTTGCAATTCGTAAAAGTGCCTTTATTGTCATGAAGGAAAATCACACAGAGGTGTCAAGTCTTATAATGAGCTAAAGAAAATGGAGCACAAGAAAGCCTGAGGCTGAGGGAAATTAATATTGTAGTAGCCGAGCACAGGCTGATGCTGAAGTACAGCAGGGTGCTCTTTGGGGACAAAACGCATTCTGAAAGGTCATAATTAGCTTGGTGGGGGGCAGAAGTGGGGTTTAAAGCAAACCCCCTGCCTGGAGCACTGAGCTCTTGCCTTATTCCCATTCAAGCAAACCAAAGCTGTGGGGGAGAATGGCAGTGGGAGACCAGCCTAAACCCCTCCTTGTGAGGAAGAGCTCAGAACTCACCAGGAGGAGTTTGGGACTTGTCCCCTGCCTCTCTCTCCTTCCCTTGTGAGCACAGAGGCAGCACAAAGCAGATTTCCTCGGCTGGAGTGTGAGCAATGAGCCGAGTGCTGAGAGCCTGCATTCCCATCCCCGCAGGACCCCCGGCCACCGACGCCGTGCCAGGAGCCGCGCTGGCCCCGTGTCCCCGGGGAGCCACAGCTGGGGACACTGGCAGCAGGGCTCAGGCACCCCTGAGCACCAGCCTGGCACTGTTCAGGTGTTGGTATAACTTCTTCCTGGATCAGCAGATTTAAAATTGCACTGTGCCATACACGTTAAAATTAAACTCAGAGCTGATATTAAAAATGCTGCTGCTCAGTCGTGTATCCTGCCTGATTTTTCTTTTTGTCCTCCTTCAAAGAGCATCCCCAAGGCTATGGGATTTCTAGGAAGCATGGGTTTCTTTGGGAATCCAAGCCCGTTACCAGTTTATCAAATACTCAGTACACTTAAAATATTTCACCGTTTGGAAGGGGCCTGGCTGATGGGGTGGACACTGGGGACAGAGAGTTTGGGGACACATAAATCCAGTGTCCCCATTGACAGCCCACGCAGGAACACTAACACAGCAGAGGAACTGCTGATGGAGCAGATGGAGAAAAGCCACCGGCACAGACCTGGCTCCCAGGCATCCACCAGCAGCCAGAAACGGAGAACGGCTCTCAGGAGCAAAATCCCTCCGCTGCAAGGCCTCACATTCCTTGTGCTCTACAGGTAAAATCTGAAGCGTGATAAATTTTGGGATTGTGTTCTGATGAGCACAAAGCTCATCAACCGGGCCAGCCTCTCCCTGCCCTGCCTAGAGCAGCTGGGCAGGAGCAGAGTGTGAAACCACAGGTTCAGGCAGCTGAGGGTGCCAAGGCAGAGCAGAACCACCACAGATCGAGACTTGTTTGCGATGCATTCAAGTGTTAGCTGTGCAGGGCGTGAGCTTTCGGAGCACCTTGAAGGCACTTCCTGCATGCTCAGGGACTTCTCCTTGCCCCCAGAGCCTCCCAGAACACCTCAAGATGTGTCTGGGTGGCTGTGGGAGCACCTCCCTCGCGCTCCAGCGTCCTGCCTGTTTGTGCTGCGAGCAGGCTCCTTGGGGAGGGCAGCTCTGCATCGCAGGGAGCCAGGCTTTGCACCCCAGCTCAGCACAGGTGGCATCTCCAGAGGGAAACCATCGCATGCAGACGTGAGAGCTCTCACTCAGATTCCTGCTCTTCACTGACCCTGCAGATCCCGCTGGGTTTAAGGAACGTTCATTGGAAAGGTAATGGCAGAGTGACTCGTGTTCTTTCTGGGTGCCTTCAATTGTGGAATGACTGCTTAAGATGTTTTCTTCCAGGCATTCAGAACCTCCTCTGACTTTACATCCTTCTCCCTCACTTTTCATCCCATATTCTGCCATGCCTTTGTCCCACAGCTTCAGCTGGCACATGAATAGTGAAATGGCTGGAGGTGACAGACCATGGCTTTCTTAATGCTCTTAACTTCCAACAGATCTTCATTATCCTGTCTTCTCCCGGGGCTTTAGGGAAGGGCTGGTTAGAACAGAGTGGTTCCTGTGGGCAGCTGTGAATGTGCAGTGTGGGTCCATCCCTCCCTGAGGGCTGTGTGAGACACTCGGGTACCAGGCAGGAGATTTATTCTTTACTGCTGTAAATGCTGACCTACATTTACAGCTACCACATCCATTTCCAGGGCAATGGTTATTTGGAAAGCAACCAATGCATGAATCAGGGTGCTGATATCAGAGTACATTTCCCAGGAGCCGATGATCTGATATGGTGATTTGTAGGGAGACTGAAAGCTTCTGAACCAGCTGGATATTAACTGCCAGGAGATGTGGATCCAAAGGCCATAGCTGCTTGTTGGAACCACGCTGAAACCATGAAGTAATGCTCTCTTTAGGGGCCAGAGTGCAAGTCCTGCACTGCCTCTCACAGGGTGCCTGAGGCTCCTTGCTGAGCAGGGCCTGCCCCCTCTCTGTGAAATCTATTCCACTAAAAAGGGGAGAGCAAGCTAGGAATTGATTAGCCATTAAAATTGTATTTGGTCTTCAGGGTTGGGGTTTTTTGAATGATAACCTGAAAAAAAAAAAAAAAAGAGTAGTCCAGTAACAACTCATTTGTTTCCTTAATGAGTGCAAAATACTTATGTAAAGCACAGGAGTTATCAAGCAGGATTCTCTTGCCACAGAACAGGTACAGCACAGACAGCAGGATTTACATTTCCTTCATGTTGTCTTCCTGCCTTAAAAATCAACTTCATTCTCATGGGAAACACTTCCAGATGCCATCATCACTTTTAGCTCCTCAGAGTGCAGAGGTGATGAGCTGCTGGGAGAGGAGGGACTGAGGGCACTTTGCTCCTCCTGAAGGTCCCTGCAATGACCTTGCCTGCAGAAAATGCCACTGCAGAGCTGAGCAAGCAAACACTGGGGCAGTGATGACCTCGGGAAAGCAGGGACCGGTTCCTTGGTCACTGAAATTGGGTGTGTCTGTCCCCAGTTTGGATCTCAATGCATCTCACTGAAGTCTGATTTATCATCCAAAGGGCATGTCTGGATTGGCACCAGAGATACCCATGTAAACCATGTAAAACTGTGTAAAACCATGTAAACCATGTAAACCATGTAAAACATGTAAACCATGTAAAACCATGTAAACCATGTAAAACATGTAAAACCATGTAAACCATGTAAAACACAACATCTCTGTCAAGGCTGGTTTGCTGCAGGGGCTAGAAAGGAAGTTTAAGGTGGCATCTCCTTGTAGTCACTTCTTTGAACTCATTTCCATCTCTGGTCCTGCTGGGATCTCTCAGCTTTCCTCATCTTTCCCCCTCTTTTACCATGGACTGTTTTGCTTTTGGGAAAACAAGCACAACCCATCCCTCAGGTGTGGCCTCTTCATCAGGTGCTGAATGAGCTGCACCTTTCTGATCCCTGAGCACTGAGCGGCTGCTCCTCACCTTGGGGCTGAAGGTCCTGCACTGGTCCTGCAGCAGGTTCTCCACGTGCCTGGAGAGCTGAGTGCCGTGCCTTTGGAGAGTGGTGTCCCCTCCTGTGCACACTTTTGGGATCGCTGCTCTGCTCTGCCCTGCTGAGCTGTGCAGGGGTTAATGAATTCCTGCTTACACAGCTTTTTGAAGATGAAAAGTGCCGTGGAAGGGCTCTGTTATTGTTACCACGTATGAAGAGGTCTGTACCAGACCCAACCGTATTGTGTTTGGCCACTGGATGTCACAGCTGCTCAACACACAATGCAGCTGAAAGCAGAAAGGAAAAGTGCTTACCCAGCAATGGGCAGCAGCAGTTTCCAGAGCCTTTACTTGTTCTGTGCACTGTGTTTGTTTGTTAAGGGGCTTGGGGTCTTCTCCTCTGTTTGTGCTCTGCTAATGTTGATTTTCAGAGAGATGGAGCAGCAGTTGTGCTTCCCCTCCCTGCCATAAGACCGGGAGATGAGGAGCAAGCCGGGCATTTTTAGGGGGAGCAGTGCAGACACGTATAAAGCACCAATTACACCGAGAACAGGTATTGGCACACGCTGCCCAGCTGCCTTGCCACTGAGTTATTCCTTCTCTGTCCCATCCAGAGCACAGCACAGAGCCCTGGGATGATGGAAACATTTCTCCAAGGCTCTCTCTGGGCACAGCTCCTTCCATCCCACACTCAGACCACGTTCCAGTGCTCCTCACACTCAATGCAGTGGCAAGTTTGGCCTCCCCCTTCCTGATCCTGCCTTCAGCCTTTGCTTTCTTCCAAAGTCTCAAGCAGAGATCCAGAACATGAAATCCCCTTTCAGCAAAGTCTGTAGAGCAGCCCTAAAGAGACATTACAAGAGCTGTAATGACATTTCCTGGAAATGAAAATGAAGAGGGATTATTTGACCATGTTCTCTCCTTTTTATAGCATCACATTGTCCTTTTCTCCACCTTGGGGAAATGGCAGTGAAAGGCTGCTCCTGCCCATGGTGCAGCGAGGTGATAACCACCCCAGAAGTGATGTGAACATTAAAAAGGGAAAACTATTTTAAGATAATCCAAGGGTTACGGCTATAACTAAGAGTAATTGGCTGAAACTGAGCAAAAGAAAATTTAGGTTGACAATGAGCTGCAGGTAGCTAATGCTGAGATCTGTTAGACCGTGAAATGGAATTCGCAGAGGAAACCTCTCTGCTTTCAAATGGGCAAATCCTGCCTTTAGGAGCACTGGTGTAGATCTCTGGTGTCTATCTTTGACTGCCTCAAAGCCCATTTCTTCCACAAAGCTTCAGCAGAATCATAAAGGTGTCTGAATTTATATCAGAAGAAGGTAAGAAGGTGTCCCTGCCCATGGCAGAGGGTTGGACTAGATATTCTTTAAGGTCCCTTGCAAACCAAACCATTCTGTGATTCTATGATTAAATTTAGTCAAATACATCAAAATATTGTATAAGATGAAGGAGGTCTAAAGGGATTGTGTGAACTGGAGAAATGAATTCCAGTGCTTTTCTACCTCTGTGATCTCTGTTTGTACTTGAAAACCAGGGGCAAAAAGGGAAGAAAAAAAGAGAGCATGGGCAAAATATCAAAGAGAAGAGGGCCAGTTTTGGAAATAAGATGTAGAAACATTACAGGAATTGTTGAATAAAAGAATCTCGTGTTTCAGTCTGCACAGCTATTGTCAGCTTTCCTCATGGGTCTGGGCCTGCCAGCACTGGCTGATCTTTGCCTTTCATAAAACTTGTGTAGGCTCTGGATCCCTTCACTCATCCAGCACATCCTCAGCAGAGAGAGCTCTGTTTGAAAAGGTTTTAGACTCACTTAGAAAAACCTGCATGGCCTGATTGAAGGCACTCTGTCCATCTCACTTCAAACAGCCTGTTCCTGGTCAAATGTTTGCTGGGCTGGGGAGTGATGCAGCTCTTACTGCAAGCCCTGATGGAATTCCTGCTGATTCAGAGGCAGAGGAGTTAACCCTTTCAAGTTCTGGGTCAAAGGAGCACTGAGGTTTGAGGCAGCTGCTTCAAAGCCACATCAAGGTTTTAATGTGGCCACCAATACTCAGAATGTCAGACTTGAGCTGAGCTTTAGGCCAGCGAGGACAGAGAGAATAGCCTGGGAGAAGCAGGATTTAAAAGATGGCAAAGAGTCAGGGGAAACTGTAGAGATAAAAGTGAAGTGCATGGAAGCCAACGATGTGGGATAAAAGGCTTATTTCCTACTGCAGTCCAGGCGGGAGGGGGAAGGCTGAGGTCGGTGTGAAAGTTCCCTGCCTCTGGGAAGAAACCATGCCACGAATATTCATGGCTGAGACACAACGTCAGATTTTCTCTGCCTAAATCTCTGTGCAGAGATGAGTCCTGTTCAGTCTCCACCTGTGAACCCTCAGCTTACCTGAGGCTCAGTGCTGCTGTGCTACCTGGAGTTCCCAGGCACTGTGTCCAGTCTTCTCTCCAGCAATTATGTCCAGGTAACAAAAGAGCTGACCAAGACAAGCCTCAGGCCAGCCAGGTTTAACACCACATACACTAAAATACCTCTAAGAACCAGTAACCAGTGGTTGATGTGGGCAATACTTTATACAGGAGGATTTCTGTAACATTCAGCTCATAGTTAGAAGCTCAGTATCCAAATACATTTAAAGAACTTAATTAAAATTATTGTTCTGTCCTAACCCCAAAACAAATTCATGCTTTGTGCCCTTAGTAAATCCTTTCAGTGGATTGCTCTGTCTTCACAGAATCACAGAATGGTTTGGATTAGCAGGGACCTTAAAGACTAATAAGAATAATTTGAGCTAACACAGATGTGGGTTTTGGATATGCTGAGCACCCACAGTTCCTGCTGATGTCAAGTGAAATGTCACAAATGTTGCAAAAGCTCCATTAAAAATTAATTCACTGTCATCTCCAGTTTCCTGGCACTGGTACATTCCCAAATGGGCTTTATTTCAAGTCCTTTGTGCAGCCTGGGCTGGCTGATCAATGAAGCCCAGGCAAGGGAAGCAGCTTGTTGCTGTGGGACATCCATTCCCTGTCCCTGCTGCACTCAGGGCAGGTGACAGGAGAGATGCTCCAGTGCAGAGGTGACCTCCTGTGCCCGACCCTTCCTCACACCCTCCTGTGCTGCTGTGTGGAATCCTCAAGTGCAGAGAGGTATAAAACCCCCAAATTTCATCCTCAGCTGATTTCAAAGCCTATTTACACAACTGGATACACAAGGATTAAGAAGTGCATTGCAGGGCAGGTTTGCTTAGTTTGGTCCTTGCACAGTTCAGTGCAACCGTCAGAATAAATGACTTCTTCAGAGGAGAGAGGGAAAAAACACATTTGGTTAATCAGCTCAGTATTAATCAGCAGTCCCCAAAGATGAAATATGCACTGCACAAACCAGCAACCCAGGAAAGGCCTTTTTTATGTTAACAATTCACTTGCAAAGAATGAGATTTTGATTAAAATACCTGCTTCTGTTCTTCAGCACAGAAATCCGAGTTCACGTGGCACCTGCAGCTCACCTGTGCCTCTTACTGTGGAATTGCTGTTGTTATTCACAGAATCACAGAATGAGCAGACTGCCTGTGCTGCAGAGTCTTGGGGCTTGTCCTGCCCAAACTGCCACCAAAACTGTCCCAAACTGCCACCAAAACTGTCCCAAACTGTCCCAAACTGTCCCAAACTGTCCCAAACTG
>NC_031789.1:6806745-6811439 GCF_001522545.3 Parus major
CCTTCCCGCACCTTCCCTTCCCCTGTTATTTTATTCCACTTTATTGATGCCTCCGTGGCTAAAAGTGATTCTCCTCAATGTCACCTCTTTTTCCTCCTTTGTGTGGTTGGGACACATTGTCAGGGTTTGCAGCACAACGAGGTTCAAACAATGGGGGAAGTCTTTAGAATGTGTTAGAAGAAAAGCTGCCCTTTGGATGATCCTGCAAGGAAAAGCTTTAAATGCTGATTTAAATAGTGCCTGCTTCTTATTTTATTGTCCTATCCCAGACAGTACAGAGCACTAAGAAGTACTTATTTAGGTATTTATATTTTTTGGTGAAATTTTATCTAAATTTAATTTGTGTTGGGGGTTGCTTGCAGAGCTCACTGAAGTAAATGTTAATTCTTTCACGGTTTTCAGTGGGCTAAGTTAAAACAAAGGATATTGTTGAAGAGTTGCAATGTTGTAATTGCTCTCTCCCCAGTTAAAAATAGCTAATTGCTGTCAGTTCCTGATCCCAAGCTGAGCCCTCCTGCCTATCGCCCTGCCCCTATTCACTGCTCTGGCTAAGAAGGCAATTCCACACCTCTGGCAGTGGGGACCCACTGAAATCCCCATTTCCATGTGAACCCTGAATCTTCTGGTGAGGCTCAGCCTCCAGCAGCCACCGAGCCTCTGCTGCAATGCAGGTTTCTTACTTTGCAGCACAGCTGTCCTGCAGACACAATAATGTGTATTTTCACTCTGGGGAAGGCAAAGCAGCCTCTTCTGGCTGCAGCTCCTGGCGTTACAGTAATGAGATTGGCAATTCCTGCTGGCAGATGGGGAGAGTGCTCTGACTCCTGACTCACAGCACAGCCCTGACACCCGCCTTGCCTCCCCTCCAGGAGAAGGAGAGCTGGATGAAGAGCACTGGGGACAGCACTTCCCAGACTGTGCTGGCAAGCAGCAATCCCCCATCGACATCCAGAGGAGGAAAGTGAGGTACAACCCCCTGCTGCAGCTGCAGCTCGGTGGCTACGATGGGCCCTTGCAGGGCCACTTCAGGATGACCAACAATGGCCACTCAGGTAAGGCTCAGGGCACTGCAGGAACAATCTTTGGTTTCAGCTCTGGAAATGCACTCACAGACATTGCCCCCTTTTTGTGACCTCACCTTACTTTGCCATCTCGCTTCATTCTGCTCTCTTGGGTTTGCTGCTTTCCTCAACCACGCAGGAAAGCTCTCTAGAAGTACATAAATAGACCAGACAAACAAAAGGCAGTTAGGTTTCTGCAAGGTATTTTCTCTGTCTGACACGAAAAGGGGATGCAGCTGCAGAATTCCAAGTTGACCCTTTCCTTTACTGTGCTGCAAGACAACAGGAGTGCAGCAGTGAGTGGTGTTTGGGGCATGCTGACTCCTCTGCATTCAGAAAAATGCATCTTTTGGCCTGTGCATTAATTAGAAGTGACAGAAATGGAACCTTTGCATCCCAGCTTTGGCTGGATGTAGGTCACCCAGTACAACACAGCCAGAGGATTGGTATTTTGGGGCTCAGGAAAGGAAACTGAAGCACAGCACGTGTTAAAGTCCCAGCCTTTGGCTGCACACTTTCAGGGCAATGCTTATCATTTTAGGAGATCCCAGATTCCCCTGCTGCAATCTGTAATTCATTGCCTAAATAATTCATCAGCTGCTACTATGGGGATAATGCCTCTGGACTACAGATGAGCAATGAGAGAAGTTTCTGATGGCTGCAGGGGACAGAGGATGGGTGGTTTTGGGAAGGTGTTGAGAACATAAAGCTGTCGACTCTTGAGTCCTGCACAGCAGCTCTGCCTGCAACAGAGGGGGAAATTCGGTGTGAGGGCAGGGCAGTGAGGAGAGACCAAGTGCCAGCAGAGGAGACTGTTGTGATTGTGCTCCTGAAAATGGTAACTCCTTTTGTGTGGCCCACACAAACTCAGCGTTCAGCCCGAAGCTCTCTGTCAGCACTGCTGCCCTGCCTGCCTAGACATTAATTCTTGCAGGTTTAGCTTTTCTGACTGCATGTGTGTATTTGTGCATTCTTTTGTTAACTTCCCAACAATGATTTTCTGATGCGGGGCAGTTTCCTAAAGCACAAAGACAAACGACTGTCCCCATTCACAGCTCCTGTGAGTCAGGCTGGCCTTTTCTACTGGCTTCAGTGAGATGGGACAGGGCAGCAGAATCTCTCAGGGAAAACACTCAGCAGATCTGAAAGGGACAGGAGAGGGATTTATCAGCAGGACTCTCCCTACAAGCTCTCAGAGCCAAACCCCAGATGTCTCACCCAGGAAACCAGGTTCATTTTTTCTGTAGGTGTGTTAGCAGCAGGCTAAATCCCACCTGAAAACGCCTGTTTGCCATGCTGTGAGTCCCTCACACAGAGAGCCTTGGGTTAACAAAGCCTTTTGCACCTTTCTTTTTCCTTTTCAAGAGGGTTGGTCCTCCAGCAGGTACCCAGGACAAGCACAGGTCTGAAAAATTAAAATGTCATCCATGTGTGCATCCTCCTCCAGGAGCAGATTTAACTGGGAGCTGGAGTAACTCAGGGCCAGAGCTGGGCAGCCAGGCTGGCTGTGCTGGGGCAGGGGTGGCCAGAGAGCACTCTGCAGGGCAGGGGTGCTGGGCAAGGCTCAGCTGATTCTCACCCTGCAGAGCCCCAGGTGATGCTCACCCTGCACAACCCCAGTGATGCTCACCCTGCACATCCCCAGCTGATTCTCACCCTGCACATCCCCAGTGATGCTCACCCTGCACATCCCCAGCTGATTCTCACCCTCCACATCCCCAGTGATGCTCACCCTGCACATCCCCAGTGATGCTCACCCTGCACATCCCCAGGTGATTCTCACCCTGCACATCCCCAGGTGATTCTCACCCTGCACATCCCCAGGTGATTCTCACCCTGCACATCCCCAGTGATGCTCACCCTGCACATCCCCAGGTGATTCTCACCCTGCAGAGCCCCAGCTGATTCTCCATCCTGCAGAGCCAGGGTGAAGCAGGATTGAGGCGCTGCCAGCTCAGAGCAGTCACTCCATGTGGGTGAAAAGCAGAAGCAAACCAGGTTACTCCCAACCTTGTGCTTGCAGCAAATATTTGCCTAGAGTATCTTAGAGGAGTCTTAAGCTTGTTACAAACTCACAACACAATTCCCTAGCTGTGTTTTGTAGAAAGTAGAAACCCTGGTGAGGTACTTGAAGTAAATAACCCTCATTATGGAAGGCAGTCAGCAGGGAACTTATGAAAAAGGTAGATTATTTTATCCCTCCCACTCTAGAGCCTTTGGGATATTGAAAGGAAACATGCTTTCATCTTGTCTGTCTATAAGCAGTTCACAAACAAAAGAAACTCCTCAGAAACCCAAACTGTGACTAATTAATAATATGTTGAGCTGCATTTTGCAAGGATAGTTGCTAGTTTTTAGAACATGCTGGGGGCTTTCATTTAGATGAGGCAATTCTCCACTTTCACTCCCAGATTTATTAACATAATCTATGATTTCTGGCAGTGAATTAGCAGGAAGACAGAAGGTTTGTGACTTCTTCTTGGCAAGGAGAAGAAAAGAGGTTTGTGTCCCCAAATCCATCAGCAATGACGCAGCCTTTTCAAACCGACAGAATGGCTGGGCCTCACTGGGAACTGTGGAAAGGGATGAGGCCAGGCACTGTGTTGGTTCCTATTCCCCTCCTCTGCCTTGGGAAGGAAGTGGTTAACAGGCCTGTGGCAGATGTGCCAGACGTGCCAGATGTGCCAGATGTGCTGTGCTGAGTGAGAGCTGAGCATTCGAGCGCTCACTGGTGCCTGAGCCAAACCCGGAGCTGCTGGGGGAGAAGGGGTCTGCAGGCACAGCTGGGCAGTGCCCAGTCCCACTTGTGCCTGCCCTGCTGCACCAGCCTGAGCCCAGGAAAGCTTTGAAGCTCACCCAGCTCAAAACTTCCCCGTTTTCCCTCCCACACTGGGGTCCTGCTCATTCCAGGAGGTGCCGCGGGCACCGCTACAGGGCTGGGCAAGGCTGCACCCACTGCTGCCTCCAACCCTGCCATTCTTCAGTTCAGATCGATTTGCCACCCACCCTGAACATCTCCAGAGGGCTCCCAGGTGTGTACACAGCTGTCCAGATGCACCTGCACTGGGGTGGGCTGGACCTGGAGACCAGTGGCTCCGAGCACACCATCGATGGGATGCGCTACTTCGCCGAGGTTGGTGCAGGGAGGGCTCGGGGGCTGTGGCACAGGGAGGTGGGAGCTGCACCCCACAGAGCCTGCAGGGAGCAATGCCGAGCCAAGGGGCTCCCACAGGGGGTTGGTGCAATGGGAGGGCTGAGCCTGACGCTGCTGGCACAGAAGGCTCCAAGAAAAGCCACGGCAAGGGCACCCATGTCCTTCAGAGGTGGAGCTGTTCCCCCACAGCCACCAGAAAGCTGTCAACCCAAAGGTCCCAAAGCAGCAGGAATTGGGGTGGTGGCTGTCCCCTCAGTCTGTCCCTCTGAACACCCAGAAGCCATTCATCACTCCTTGCTGAATGACCCCGTCTCTCTCCACAGCTGCACATTGTCCACTACAACTCTGCAAACTACTCCAGCTTTGAGGAAGCCAAAGACAAGCCCCAGGGGCTGGCTGTGCTGGCCTTCCTGTACACGGTACGTGTGGGCCAGCCTGTGCTGGCTGTGCTGGCTGTGCTGGCTGTCCTGGCTGTCCTG
>NC_031789.1:6811966-6820480 GCF_001522545.3 Parus major
CTGGCTTTCCTGTACACAGTATGTGTGACCCAGCCTGGGGCAGGGGCACTGCCTGGGCTAAACCTCCCTCACACACAGCAGCCCTGGCCAGGTTTGTACAGCTGTCCCAAGAAATGGGGTCTGGCACCTCTTTAGGAGGCTGTGCTGCTTCCCCTGGGCTATCTGGGCTTCACACATATCCCTTGGGAGCCCCAGAAAACCTCATAAGTAGGATTTTATTTATATCTATATGTAGATATAGATATATAGAGATATATCCCATATATAAGAATATCAGATATGGCAGCTGGGGTTTCCCTGCTGTGCCCCCAAGCCTTGCTCTGCTTTGCCCCTGAGAACACTTGATTCAGTGTGGATTTAAAAGCAGTAAAAAAGAATCCTGATCACTATTCTACTCAAGCTGTACAAACCTGAGCATGCCTTGCACTGTCCAGCCCATCAGGAGATCTGTGGTGGTTTTTGTCTCCCAGCCCGTGAGTTATCCCCCCCAGCTGATTAGCAGTGAGAATAACGGGCAGATATCAAAAGATAACTTTTATATAATATCAAAAGATAACTTTTGATCAAGTGTCTGTGCTGTGTTTAGGATGGGCACTTTGAGAACACCTACTACAGTGAATTCATTTCCAAGCTGGCAAGGATCAGGTTTGCAGGTAAGACCTGGGAATGCCTTTCTCTGTCCCTGACACTCCCAGCCTGTGTGCACACACTGCCTCTGGGAACAGACATTTTCCTGCTGCTGTGCTGGCAGAGCATCCTCAGCCCTGCACAGCTCCAGCCACCCAGCCCAGGGCAGCAATAAATGCACTCCTGGAGCTGTGCAGCACCAAATATCAGCTTCCTGCAGCCTGCAACACCCCCTGATGCCTCCTGGGCACACCCCCAGGACTGGCAGAGCGCTGGGAGCAGCTGCCCACACCCCCAGACATCTCTGACTGACAAACCACAGGCTCACAAAGGGCCTCTCCATCTCCACCCAGTTCCACCAAAGGCCTGATGAGCTCTGGCCAGGGGGATTTTTCCCCCCACCCCCGGCTCCAAGAGCACTTTGACCTCTCTCTCCCCTCCCCATTAACTCCTGGTGTCCTCTCTGCTTCCTTTGGAGGTCAATCAACAACGCTGAGCTCTCTGGACATCCAGGCCATGCTGCCAGAAAACCTCTCCCACTTCTACAGGTACCAGGGCTCCCTGACCACCCCCCCGTGCTCCGAGAGCGTCATCTGGACCATCTTCCACTCCCCCATTGTCCTGTCACACACCCAGGTCAGTGCTGCCTCCCCCCAGCTTCCCTTCCCTCCAAACATCCCCTTCCTGCCCTGCAGGGATCTTGGGAGCAGCTCTTAGGGCACCTCTGTCACACAGCTTTTGGGATGGATTCCTGAGCAACTGGAATTGTGGCTGTGATTCTGCATCACAGCAGGGTCAGGCTGGCAGCAGGTGACCCAAGCTCTGGTGTCTGATAACAAAACTCTCTGCTTGCTTAAGCTCAGCCACCCTGGAGCACTAAAAAGAGACCAGTGAGAATTAACAAGGCAAAAACTACTGCAAGAGATTCCCCCTGAAAAAAATACAAACAAAAAAACCCCAGACAACCAAACAAAAAAACCAAAAACCCCCCAAAACAAACAAACAAAAAAGCCATTCATAACATTAAAATAATTACAGAATAATTGGCGGATTTTAGAAGGAATTTCAGGGTTTTTCATTGTCTAGACTTACACTGAGAGCAATGCTTTCAATTTAATAAATAACAAAGAAGCATCAGAAACATTTTCTTCCAGGAGAAGAACAAGATAAACTGAGAGCACAGTAGTGGGGGATCACAGTGTGTTCTCTTTGAAAAAGAAATCCTCTTTTTGGCAGGGGAAGGCTGGAAGGCATTTGTGAGAAAGGTAGAGAGTAGCAGTAAAGTCTCCCTGCATGCATGTCATCAGGCAGGTGCTCAGAGGTCCCCCAGGAAAAATGATTATCTTATCATTAATCAGCTGATAAGAGCCCTCAGCCCTGGTCCTTCCCCTCCTGCTGCTGGCCCAGGCACCCTGAGGATTCCTGGCTGAGGAGCTCTCAGTGCAATCCTGAGCTGCAGGGTGTGTGCTGTGATTCTGGGCAGAGCTGCTGTCCCTGTGTCCCTGTCCTGGGTGATGTCCCTGTGATGTCCCTGTGTCCCTGTGTCCCTGTCCTGGGTGATGTCCCTGTGATGTCCCTGTGATGTCCCTGTGATGTCCCTGGGTGATGTCCCTGTCCCTGTGATGTCCCTGTGTGATGTCCATGTGTGATGTCCCTGTGATGTCCCTGTCCCTGTGTGATGTCCCTGTGATGTCCCTGAGTGATGTCCCTGTCCCTGTGTGTTGTCCCTGTGTCCCTGTGTCCCTGTGTGTTGTCCCTGTGTCCCTGTGTCCCTGTGTCCCTGTCCCTGGGTGATGTCCCTGTGATGTCCCTGTCCCTGTGTGATGTCCCCATGCCCTGAGTGATGTCCCTGTGTGATGTCCCCATGCCCTGTGTGATGTCTCTGTGTCCATGTGTGATGTCCCCGTCCTGTGTGATGTCCCTGTCCCTGGGTGATGTCCCTGTGTGATGTCCCTGTCCCTGAGTGATGTCCCCATGCCCTGAGTGATGTCCCCATGCCCTGTGTGATGTCCCTGTCCCTGAATGATGTCCCTGTCCCTGTGTGATGTCCCTGTGTGATGTCCCTGTCCCTGTGTGATGTCCCCATGCCCTGAGTGATGTCCCCATGCCCTGAGTGATGTCCCTGTCCCTGTGTGATGTCCCCATGCCCTGTGTGATGTCCCCATCCCTGAGTGATGTCCCTGTCCCTGAGTGATGTCCCCATGCCCTGAGTGATGTCCCTGTCCCTGTGTGATGTCCCTGTCCCTGTGTGATGTCCCTGTCCCTGTGTGATGTCCCCATGCCCTGAGTGATGCCCTGTGTGATGTCCCCATGCCCTCAGTGATGTCCCTGTCCCTGAGTGATGTCCCTGAGTGATGTCCCCATGCCCTGTGTGATGTCCCTGTCCCTGAGTGATGTCCCTGTCCCAGATCCAGCTCCTGGAGAATTCCCTGCTGGACGGGCACAACCGCACCCTGCGCAATGACTACCGGCACGTGCAGCCGCTGCAGGGCCGTGTGGTGGAGGCCTCCTTCCGAGCCCAGGGTAAGGCCCGGGGGTCCCTACACACCTGGGGGGGACAGACACCCCAGGGAGGTGTGAAACTGTGAATCCCTTGGGTGGGATGGGCTGGAATGGCCGGAGCAGCAGTGTCCCTGCTCAGGTGGGGTCCCCTTGTTTAAGGTGTGTGCCAGCCCTGCCCTTTGAGTGTCACACCTCCAGGACAGCTGGCACCACGTCAGGACCCTCACTCAGGTGTGTCTGGTGTGTGGGAACAGCTCTGGCTGGGCAGCTAGGCACCACACAGAGGAGAGGAGCTGCATTTTGAAACACAGCTTTTGCTCAAACTAGAAAATGTGGCTCGTGTAGGTCCCAGCCTTCTGTAAATTCAGCTGTCTGCTTGCTCCAGCACAGTGTCATCCAGAGGAATTCACCCTCAGGCTGGATCAAATCCAGCTGCAGCTCCAGGACATGAGGACAGAGCTGCTGAATGGACTGAGCCACACAGGTAAGAAACACAGGCTGGGTCCAGCTCACCTTGTGAGGATGAAGAGCCCATGCCCTGCTGACCTTGGTGGCCCAAACCACTGACAGGTTTGGTGTTGACACACACAGAATTTGGTCCCATATCTGGAACCATATTCTGCTGCAGCTGCAGCTCTCCTGCCACATGGGAACACATTTTTACAGTCAAAAATTTCAGCTCAATTCCCACAGGATAAATAATCATCACCTCTATTTTATACAATGTGAGAAAAGAGGAGGAAGGAGGGAAAAACAAGGTTTTCCCAAACATTTGGGTGGGGGAGCTAAGCTCAGCTTTTCATCATTTCAAAGCCCTTCCCTGCTGGCACAACACACAGCAGTAACTGCAAACTCAGACTGCACAGCCCTACCAGTTCTGTGGCTGTTCTTCTCCAGAATTTGGCCTGATTTACAGGAAATGGAACTGCTGCCTTTTTTGGTTATTTCAGGTACGAAATCCAGCACTTTTCCAGCTTTCTACTTCCCCGTGGAAAACATTGAGAGCTTTGTGGAGGTTCATCCCCTCCGTGCTGTGTCTCTGCAAGCCTTCACCCTGTGTTTCTGGAGCAGAGCCCAGCCCCTGGGCTGCCAGACCATCCTGTCCTACTGCACTGGGGACAGTGACTACGAGCTGGTGGTGACGGTGGGCACGGAGCTGGGGCTGTGGCTGGGGGGGCAGTTCCTCAGTTTCCCCCTGCAGCAGGAGGCACAGGGCTGGCTGCACCACTGCGTGGCCTGGGCCTCCCGGGAGGGAACGGCCACGCTGTGGCTCAACGGAGCAGCTGGCAAAGCAAAGAGGCTCCAGAAGGGCTACGTGAGCCGGGCTGGGGGGACTCTGCTCCTCGGCAAGGACAGGGACACTCTGCTTGGGACGTTCTCCAATGGCTTTGTGGGGTGGATGGCCCAGCTGAACCTGTGGAGCCGAGTCCTCAACGCCACGGAGGTTCGGGCGCTGGCGCTGTGCAAAGAGGGGCAGCCCAAGGGGGACGTCATTGCCTGGGGACAAACCCCCATGGCCCTGCTGGGAGGGGTGATCCTGCAGCCTGACACCAGCTGCCAGTGAGCACAGCCTCTGCTCCTCTCAGGGCATCCAGAGAACACAAGCTGCCTGTTGGGAAAACTGAGATTGAGTGCTTGTTTCTCCTCCTGCTCTGTGTGGGCTCACTGTGCATCTCCTGGTGCTCCAGGGGGGTTTTCCAAGAGACCAAAACCTCCATCAGTGAGATGAAAGCAATGAACTGCAGAACCTGGCACAGTCCAGCACCCTGGGTTGTTACATCCCTCCCAGGGTGCTGATTTAGATCCCCAGACACAGATTGTTTTTTCATGCCAGAGAGCTGCTCTCTGGTCAAAGGAGCTGCTTTCTCAAATAAAATTCCTCTCCCATCCCTCACCCAGTCTCAGTTTCTCACCATCTCCCCTGCTTGTCCCTCCTGTTTGTCACCAGCAGCTCACCACCCCTTCCCTTGCAGCTGGGTCCCGTGGGAGAGCAGACGTGAAGTGCTGGCAGGGCAGCTCTTAGGACAAGAGTGTGCAATCCCTGAGCCTTGGCACAACTCTGCCTTTCTGTGGTGCATGTAAAGACAGAGCACAGAAACATCTCTTTCAACACTAAAACATCACAAACTCGAGTGCAGGTATATGTGTATATAAACTAATGTTCTAAGGTTAATGTAAATCCTGTGAAGGATTCTCCATCTACAACACAAAATCCATGCCAAGCTCTTCAACAATTCTGCTTTGTTCAGAACAGAGGGCAGCACACTGATACACCAAATTGAATTTAATTTCCCCCTGCTGGACCCTCAGGCACACAAGTTCCTCTGGAGTTCAGTGCACTCCTTGCTCACGAGTGCCCCACACCCAGCCCAGGGCTGGCTCGTGTCCCCAGACGTGTCACCAGGACACCAGGGACACTTCACCTCATGCCATCAGCTACTTGGTCACAGAACTGAGCTGGCCCAGGACTTGTCTTGGAACAAGAGGAGGACTTGGCAGCATTGGGTTTGCTGCTGGATTTGATCTTAAATGTCTTTTCCAGCCGTAACAGCTCCATGATTGTCAGATCAGCATCAAAGGAGGAATCCCTGTATTTGTTTGGCCAAACACAGCTGGGTCACATCTCACTGCTGGAGAGCACTTTCTTCTCTTCCTGCTTCTGCAGGGGGTAGGAATCTGCAAGCTCTTTGCTTTCCTGAATCTCCACTTTGTTCCTCTTGGCCATGATCCTGTTGATTTCCATGAAGGTTTTATTCTTGGTCTCAGGAACGATGAAGAAGATGTAAAGCACGGTGGTGACGCAGATGGCACAGAAGATGAGGAAGCTGTAGGGCCCCAGCCCAGCCTGGGGCAGTGACAGGAGAGAGCAGGGGTCAGGACAACATTCCAGGTGGGATTTACCTGCTCTGGACCTGCTGCACCCTGCACTGGCCATGGAAGAAGCAGCCTCAGTGAGGTGCACATATTTTGAGCTGAACCACTCAAAGCTGGGGTGGTTTTAGATTCTGTCTTCTCAAACTACCAGATTTACTGGAAACTTACTGGGAAACTGAACTCAGCAGCTGCCTTTGCACAGGTTAAAGGCAGGGGCTGCAGCAGTTTATGGTCACTGCTGCTGGGAGCAGTCTGAACAGGGCACCCACATTTCAGAAGCTCAAATTGTCCCCCCAGGCACATCCTGCAGTGGAGGATGGGGAATTTGCCATCTTTTCCAAGCTCCTGAGCTCAGGATGAGTCCTGGCAATCAAACTGCTTTCTTTCAAAGCCTGTGCAGCAGCCAGGTGTGGTGGGAAAGTGCTGAGGAGCATCAGGCTCTAGCCCTTAACACAATCCCACACACAGGTTTTGAGAGCCAGCAGGTGCATTCACAGCTCCTCAAAGCCTGTCTGTAAGAGCAGGGTGAGCAGCTGATTTCCAGCCCAAGCCTTGTCCTGTGCTGGGGCTCTCACCTCCATGTAGAGGAACACCAGCCCCACGGTGAAGTTGCTCAGCCAGTGCACAGAGCCCCCCACCATGAACGCCGCGGGTCGGGACGACTGCAGGAACATCTCCGTGATCATCACAGCAGGAATGGGACCTGCAGGCCAGCCACAGGTGAGGAAATCCCAAAGGCAACCCCCTCACCCTGAATCCCCAGTTACACTGCTCATTTCAGTCCAGACAGTGCTTTCTGACTATCAGCGTTCAGAAGCACCCAGTAAATCAAACAAGGATTCAATTTAAAGATAAAAACCGGGGCAGTTCAATGACTTGCACAGGGCATGGTCACACAGAGGTGAAATCCAACCTCCCTGGAGGAGCCCCACAAAGGTTTTGGTTGGAAACTGAGCATAACACCTGGCTTCACCCAGCTTGTGGGGGAGACTGGGGGGGCTGTGGGCACTCACTGGGTCCGATGGCGTGTCCAATGATGTAGGCAATGACACAGACTATGCTGAGGTAGGACATCCAGGAGACTGTGGTCTGTGAGGATTGGATCACAGGTTAGATGTGGTTCCTGTCTGAACATCCCCAGCACATTTAAGGCACTGTTCACAGTAAGATCTGGAGGCATTTAAAGGCTGTGTCACCCTTCAGTGGCAGACATGTCCATAATTAGCCACAGAAACCCCAGCCTGGGTATGATCCTTGCTGGGGGATGCAGCAGGAGCTGTGAGCATGCAGTGACATCCTGGGAGGAGCATCCAGGCAAGCAGGATCACAGCTTTTCCTGGCTTTCTTTAATGTAGATATGCAAGTACAGAGACCTTTCATGCTGTCCCTTCCTCCCCAGGGTGTAGAAGCATCCTCAAAATATTCCAGTGGCCTGTTCCCTGTAAAGTCCAGAATCATGGGTGGGACCACCCGAGCCTTTCACACGTACCTGGAGGTTGAGGGCCAGAGTTAAGATTGCACAGGAGGCAGAGCACAGCACAAAGCCAGCCAGGAGAAGGATCCTCCTCCCCAGGGATTCCACAATGAAAACCTGGGAGAGACAGGATTCCACAATGAAAACCTGAGGCACCAGGGGCTCAGCAATTGCTGCAGATGTTTTTGTCCAAGGGACACCACAGGGCATCTGTCATGGGAAGCACCTCCCAGTGCAAATAAGGCTCATGGGGAAGGTTTTTGGGGCATCTTTAAGGTCCCTTCCAACCCAAACCATTCTGTGCCTGTAGGATTCCATGAGCACAACCTCATTTCAGCAGGGGGAGGCAAGTCAGAACTGAGAGCCCCAGCACAAACTTACAGCAAGCAAAGTCATGACGACGTTGATGGCTCCTATGGACACGGTGACGTACTGGATGCTGCTGCTGGGCACTCCTGCTGACTCAAAGATCCTGTCTGCGTAGTAGAACACCTGCAGCAGAACCACAGCTGTGTTCAGAGGCAGAATCCCCCTTTTGAAATCCTGGCACTGGTGCACACACAGGCCTGAGGATGGAATTTGTTCACTTCTGGTGTTTGGATCTGTGCACAAGCACTTTATAAATATTCCAGTTACTGACAGGGCAGCTGACCCTGTACCTCGTCCATGGATTTGCTGCTGGCCAGGGCTGGCCCACCCCAGGGTGACACTGGCTGTGTCCTGGGCAGAGGGGCACCCCTGGGTTTCTCTCCTGTGCCAGCGCTGTCCCCATCACCCCCTCTGAAGCTCCAGCCCTCCTTTGTACCCCCGGCCTGCCCCACTCACAGCATTGACCCCCGAGAGCTGCTGGCCTGCCATCATGACGATGATGGAGATGAGCTGCCACCTCAGGCCCCTGAAGGTGAACAGGCTGAGCACAGAGAACTGCCCTTCCTCCTTCTCTGACTGGTCCTCCTGGTACATCTCCTGTATCTCATCATCCACGTCCTCCCGGCCCCTGAGCCTCTGCAGAGCTGGTGGGGAGCACGGGGAGCTGT
>NC_031789.1:6821096-6826329 GCF_001522545.3 Parus major
TACAGAGAGCTGTCCTGCTCCAGAACAAGGCACAGCAGGCTGTGACCCTGGGCAGCAGTGCTGGGCTCTGGGGATCCCCACATGAGCAGCATTTCCAGAATTCCCCCAGCAGCAGCACATCAGTGCAGAATTCCCCCCTCGTGTGTGTCCCACAGCCAGGTCCATCCCAGCCCCCCTCCCCTCCCTGGCAGGATGGGGCCGTACCTCTCCGTGCCTGCTTTTCGTTGCCCTTTTGGATGAGCAGGTACCTGGGGCTCTCGGGGAAGAAGGGCAGTGTCAGGAGCTGGAGCAGGGACGGGATCCCAGTGAGCCCCAGCAGCACAGGCCACCCTGCAGCAAGGCCAGACGTGAGCTGAGAGAAATCCTCCCCCTGTGGAGCCCACGGAGAGGGCCTGAGCCAGAGCTTTACCTTCAGCATTCCCAAGGATGCTGTTGAGACCGAGGATCTGAGCTGCAAGGATGCCAATGGTGATGAAGAGCTGTGGGACCACCCCAATAGCTCCTCTCAGGTTTTTGGGGGCCATTTCTCCAAGGAACATGGGAACCACATTGGAAGCCAGGCCTAGAAGTTAAGAGAACAGTGTTGGACATGCAGCTCAAGCTGCAGCAAGCTGCTGATTCCCCATGGGGAGCAAAAGAGATTCCTGCTGAACCACAGGATGTGCAGAAACTTCACCCTCAAACCCTTCTGCTTTGAGTGTCTGGATTATCAGCTGCTGGGCAGCAAAGCATTTTTGGAGTCTGACAGGATTAGCAGGAGCCTCCTTGCCTACAGAGCCAGCAGATGAATGATTTGGGGGTGTCTTGGTTTGAGTGCTCAGTGTTCATCCTCCTAAAAGCAGCTTTCTCCCAGCAGGCTCTGCCAGGAACAGCACAAGACACACAAAAATCCTGCTGCTTCAGGCTTGGAAACAAACTCCAAAGATGAGAGAGGAACATTTTCTTCCTCTAAAACGAGAAGAGAAATCAGTCTCCAGACACACTGATGTGAAAGTGGAAGGAAGTGACTCTGTGTTAGCTTTTAAAAATTCCCTGCTCAGTAAGGCTGTGCTGAGAGCTTTGCTGGGCTGGGATGTGTTGCAGGTGCCTTGCTGGAATAGGTATTTATGCTCTAATAAGGACACCAAGGACACAGGTTATTTTTAGGAACATTCTAGGGCTGCCCACAGTGACCCCAGCGAGCTGCCAGCTCCTGTGCTTACGCTGCAAATTCTGGCAGCTCCAAACTCCTGGAGTCAAATGACCACAGGCGACTCTGACATTTCTAGAGGCCCTGGGCTTCAGGAGCCGGGTGTTACAAAGGTGATCAGGCTGATATTTGAAAGCTAAAAGGCCTAAAAGCTACAGAAACAAATTCCAGCAGTGCCAGAGGGTGAGACTGGGATCCTCCCATATCCTCTCCAGGCACAACGCCCACAGCTGAGGCCAGGTCAGCCTGAGAAGGACAAGCCAGGGCAGCCAGGCTGGATTTGGTTTTTGGTTATAAATAACTGGAAAGAAGGATCACATTTAACAAGACCCTTAGCATTTATCCCAAGCTCCAGTGCTGAGAGCAGCTGCCAGGCTGAAGGGAATCAAAAGCCAAAATAAAACCATTGGACTAACAAAACAAAACAAAAACAAAAAACCAAAAAACAAGAACCTGGCTTGGGAAAGCACCTCGATCTGTACATGTAGCAATTGGTGAGCTAAGGCAGGAAATTTGTCTTTGCAAGCTATTAACAAACCAGGGAGTGTGCCAGTCTCACCAGCCCAGAGCCAATTAATTGAGCCTAAAGGATCTCAGGACCTTTCTAGACCTGGCTGTGCTCGGGGTACCCAGCATGGTTCTGCTTGTCCCCTGCTCCTGCAGCTCCAATAAAGCCACTCACACCAGGAGCACACAGATATCCTTGGCTTCCCTCTGTCCCTGCAGGAAACCCAGTGGCTCTGAGCCCTCCTTTTTAACATTTCTCCTGCAGGAAGAACAGTCAGTTCCAGGGCTGGACTGTTGGCTCTGGCAATGCTTTTGATGGATTATTCTGGTTATGTTAAAAAGGAAAGAAGTCGACTATCTGCTTTAAGTTGTCTGGGAAAGCAGATTATCCTCAGCAGGCTTGCTGGTGGTGGGAGCTGCAGTGCCCAGCAGATGTTTATTGCTGCATTTACAGACACACATCTCCTCCCTGCAGTTTAAATTCCAGTCCCAGGGCCATTATCTCCCAAAGATCTTTAGGACTTCTGCACCGGGCTAAAGCACAGCCTTGTCATGCAGATTCTGAAGTGTGTGCGACCTGTGAAAGCATCTGTTGGGAGAATAAAACACCTTTCCACAGCCAAAGAAATATTTATTGCTCTCCCTTTACCATCCACTTACCAGCAAATATTCCCATGACAACACGGGAAAGGATGATTACTTCGAAGGTTTTTGCCAGCTCCGAGGTTCCCATAAGGATTGCAGCAGCGATGGAAAAGAGGTTATTTATCAGCAAAGTGCCCTTTCTGCAGGGTAACAGGAAAAGAGATGGATTCAGTTGGGCATTTCTGAGCTGCAGAGATCCCCTCTGTGTCACGCTGTCCAAAACTCACACCATGCCAAACCCTGAGCAAGGAGGAAATGGCAATTCCCACATTTTTCCTGCAGGCAATGAAGGTTTCAGAAAGAAGTGAAGCTTCTCAGGAAACCTGAGCAGCAGAAGCTGGGCCTGATCTGAGATCCCAGGGCTTCCTTTCCTCACTGCCCTGCCTGGCTCAGTGCCCACAGCCCGGCCTTGGCCACACCAGAACCACATCAATTCCTTCAGTTTACGGGAGCCAACAGCCGTGGCTGAGCCCAGCAGTTCTCCCTCATCCCCTGCTCTCCCCTCAAGGTGTGTGTGGGAATTTCAGGCTGCTGGAGGGCTGGGCAAGGCTGAATCACCAGAAGACTTTTATCTTCTCCCAGAGGGAGGGCAGGACCTCAGCTCCAGCTCTCACTTTACCGGCCGCAGTTGTTGACCATGGGCCACACCATGAGTGAGCCAAAGAGGCCACCCAGAGGGAACATGGACACCGTGAGGGACCAGAGCAGCGTCTGGAATCCGCTGTCCATGGGCGCTCCAGTCCTGTCCAGGTAGGTCCTGTTGTAAAAGTCTTGCATGTACTGCAGGGAAACACAGAGCACATTTGGCACAGTGAGTACAATTTCCATGCTGGAAAGGTTAGATAACAACAAATGCCATAAAGCTCTGCCCTAAAACAACTGTCCTGATAATAAAAATCCGGAATGGGCGAGCTGGGGAATGAGTGCAAGAGAGGGATGGAGAAGCCTGGGCTGGAAAACTGTTCCTGCCCTTTAGGAGGTGCCTGGTGGCCAGAGGGGGAGGCAGCCAGAGCTCAGCTGTCCCAGGTGTTGAATTAAGGTTTTGGTGCTCGGAAGAGATCAGAATGTCACTGAAAGATAGCAAACCCCCCTCTCTGTTAGTATGGTAATGACCCCTGCAATTAGCTAATAGCACCTGGCTGTGATGAAAGCAGATGGGAGTAACACAGTGAGCCCAGGTTATAAAATGTCAAATTCTCCAACAATAAACGCCATTCTTTGCCATCCATCACATGGATGTCTTGTGGGTGAATGGTCCGAGCGGCCTGGGTGTGGCTGGCCCTGAAGCAGGGTGTCTGCCTTGCCATAAAACACAACACCCAGGCACAGAGGGGACAAGGCCGTGCCCACAGACACCACGAAGGGCAGGGAATAATTCAGACACCACGAAGGGCAGGGAATAATTCAGACACCACGAAGGGCAGGGAATAATTCAGACACCAGGAAGGGCCGGGAATTCCTGGGGTGTTACCCCTCTCCCAGCTGGGCTCACCCACCGGGGCAGGAGAGTTGATCACAGACACGTTGTAGCCGTACTGGAAGGAAGATCCAAAGGCAGAAACCAGAGCTGCCAGGGCCAGGGGAAGTGTCATTTTCTGCAGGGGGAGAGACAAAAAAACCATGGGCACCACCTTGGAAATGGGTCTGGCTTTTAGGCATTAATAACTTTAAGTAAAAACAAAGGAAGTCTCGCTTTCTGTGTTTTTCCTTTCGTTTTGCTGCCTATAACAGCCCAATGGGTTGTTTCCATTACAACTCATTTTGTTCTGCTTGATATGCCCACGGTCATTAGAGCAATTTACTCTGCTTTGCTGGTAGGAACAAATCATTTGGGTGATTAATTTTTTTTCAAGTTACCATTCTTAAAACACCACCCTGCAGGGAAAAAGGTTGCATGCAATTATTCTTTCCCAATGTGCAAATTGGACAGTGGAATAACACAGGATACTGGCACGGGAAAGCTGTAAAAAGATGGGATTTTTGCATCAAGTGGCAAAATCCCTTTCCTGTTTGTTTTTTCTTCCTCTGTATTTTGGGACAGAACTATTTATGGATCTGATTGCCCCTGAAGCCAATTAGAACTTATCCAAGCAGCCCACGAAGGGTTACAGGAGCTGCATTTTGCACTGGAACAGAGGAGGGGAATTGTGGGATCAGCACCCTGTTGTGGGCACACATCTCCCAGCGTCACAAAAATCCAAAAAATCTCACTTTTCACAACAGTTTAGCTGCCATGCAGCCCCCAGGCTGTGTTGACAGAGCTGGGTTGTTGGGATTTTTTTTGGCTGGGTTTTTATTCACTAATGCATCTCACTGCTGCTACATAAATAAAGTCATTTTTCATTTTCATCTCGTTTGCTGCCACCATCACCAGCCTTAATGGACATAAAGTCTGTGAGGTTGTCTGTCCCAGCACTCAGCTCAGGTCCCACACGAGGGCTCTGGCATCTCCCTAATTGAACATTTGTCCAAATAGCCACTGGAGCTTCTTTCTGTTCCTCAGAATCTCTGGCAGCTCAGCTCCAGGGTCTGCAGAGTTTAGGGTGTTACAGGAGATCAAAATTCAAGTTGATCTCAGGATCAGGAGGAGACTGAGGCTCTCAGATCTGTTTTATTCTGGGAGGAGACTGCTGCCATTCTCTCATTGGTGATGAAAAGCATCTGCCTTGCTCTCATAAACCAAATTCCAGGAGTTTAGAAGAGCCACTGGTGTTAATTATTGACATCCAGCACTGTCAGGAAAACCACTGGCATTGCCCAGCAGTGCCTTGTGCAAGGCTCCCCAAACACTGCTGTGAAAGGAGCCCCAGCCAGCCTAACACTGATGGGAAAGTAGGAGAGAAAACACAGGGGGAGAGTCACACAGAAGGGAGAGAAAACACAGGGGGAGAG
>NC_031789.1:6826454-6828327 GCF_001522545.3 Parus major
ACACAGGGGGAGAGTCACACAGAAGGGAGAGAAAACACAGGGGGAGAGTCACACAGGGGGAGAGTCACACAGAAGGGAGAGTCACACAGAAGGGAGAGTCACACAGAAGGGAGAGTCACACAGAAGGGAAAGTCACACAGGAGTTCTGGGCTGGGAGAGCTGCAGACAACCACGGGACTCAGCACAACGCTGTGCCGCAGACAGACACAAACTGGGCTTAGGAATAGAAACATCTCAACTCTCCCTCCCTTCTACAGGTCCCCACAGACCCCCAGGGCTGACTCTGGATCCCCTGGGAGACTCAGGCTGGAGTCAGGCAGCCAGAACACTCACCCCCTTGGCACCTTCACTGCCCTCGGAGCTCTCCTGCTTCCCTCCTTTCAGCTTCATGTTGGTGTGTGAATCACAGATGCTGAAAGCAGCTTCTTCCAGCCCAGGCAGCCACGGGGGATGGAAATGTCCTGCACAGAAAAAAACCTTCTGTGAGTTCCAAACACATCCCACCACCCCTGGGCTCTGTCAGCAGGGGAAAGGCGCTGTGGCCATCCCCATCCTCTGCCTGGCTCTCCCGTGGCTCCCAGTCAGTTTTCTTCCAGCTCTTGCCAGTGTCAGATGTTCTTTCAGCAGACCCTCAAGCAGAGGTGCTGCCCAGAGCCAGGGGGCACGGGCTCATGTCCCCAGCGAGGAGGGGCAGACCTTTCAGCAGAGCTGGAGAAATGAGCCAGTTCCCCCGGTTTCTGCAGGGACAAGGAGAGAGCCAGGAGCTGCAGCTGGGGCTGCTACAGCTGGAGGTGTTGCCCAGCAACTGTGGCATCAGGGAACACGGGGAGCAGCCCTGGCAACAGAGAGGGTGTTTGCCCTGAGCCCAGCCAGCCCCTGCAGCCACAAACTGCACAGATCCACCCTGGGCCAAAAATCCCACTCCTCCTGGTCCTACCTGGCTGCTGGCTCAGGCACTCCTGCACTCCTCAGAGCTTGTCCTCCTCCCAGAGCTGTGGCTGTGTCTGTCCCAGAGCAGCCGAGTTCCCTCTCCCCTCCATGCAGGGAGGACACACGTGCTGTGGCTCTTTTAACCTCCTCTGTTATGGGACTGCCTTCAGAGCCCTGGTTAATCATCCACTACAACTGTGGATGAGTTTATCAGAGAAATGCAAAGTTCACAGGCATCCCCAGCAGCCAGAGAAACCAGAAGAAACCTCCTGTTTTATTGGTCTGTTTTCATCAGCCAGCCCAGGAAAAAAAAAAGGCATCTCTTGAGCAACACCTCTTTCCCTCATGTCCTGCACACGTTCCCTGGCTGGCTGCAGCATCGCCTCCTCCACGTGGAAACAGCATGCCCCAGAGCAGGAGGAAGAGCAGAGCCCTGCTGATCTCAGTGTGGTGGAATTTAGTCCCCAGGCTCCTTGGGATCTCTCTTTTATTGCATTTATTTTCTGTGAACGGCCTGAAGGACGCTTGATGGGGAGCCACAGCCCGAGCCCCCTCAGCAGCTTGTGCTGTCCTCACCTTCACAGATCTTAAGCCAAGAGGGAAAATTCTGCCCCACAGTTGGGGAAACTGCAAAGGGGACAAATTTCCATCATGGAATTCCAGTCCTTTAAAGGCAACATCACCCTCTGGGAGCTCTTAGCAGAATGACAGCTGCCCTGACACTCACTAAATACAGGGAAGGAGAATTCTCTATCGTGGTCTTCAAACCCTGTTCCTGAACTCCTGCATTTTGGGAAGGAATTGCACGTTCAGCCAAGGCTAATCCAATATTCTGGGCCCCTAAGCTACTGTGGGACTTTAGGTGAAACAAAGATTTAAGAAATAAATGATCTGCCTGAAAATAAATCATACACAGCCCCTGCTTTAGCAGCTGTACAAACGG
>NC_031789.1:6830953-6832666 GCF_001522545.3 Parus major
CCCAGCACATCCCAGCTCATCCCAGTGCATCCCAGCTCATCCTAACACATCCCAGCACATCCCAGCTCACCCCAGTGCATCCCAGCTCATCCCAGCGCATCCCACTGCATCCCAGCTCATCCTAACATGTCCCAACACATCCCAACACATCCCAGCACATCCCAGCACATCCCAGCCCAGCTGCTCTGGGTTTCCCCTCCTTCAGCTGCTCTTGGCACACAGATCTGTGTCGCTGCTCCACAGACACAAACCCACACAGCCCCACGGGCTCTGCCCTGGGTGAGCTTTGACACCCCCAGAAATTCTGCAGCTCATGAGCTCAAGCTGCAGGAAACGAGGTGCTCACACAACCAGGCCAGTGCAGGGACATCAGTGCCTGGTCCTGCACTTGGAATGAGGAGCTTTTGGCCGAGTTTTGCTCCCAGACACTTCCTAGGCAAGCTTGGGTGAATTGAATCGCTTCAGGGCAGCAGGGGCTGCATCCCCTCGTGGGTAAAACCTGGGGCAGCAAACATCTGATCTGTGCAGTGACCAAATGTGTGTGCACATGGCATTTCACACTGAAAAGAGCCTCCAGTTCTGGCTGCTGTCCTGCTCCTGTGGGCCAGCCAGCCCTGCAGCCCAGTTCCTCCTTTCACAGCCTCGAGGAACAGCTCAGGGGAAGGGAGCAGAGCAGTTCTATAAATGGTTTGGGGCTGCAGACTCAGACAGGGAACCCCAGAGCAGCAGCAGAACCCCCCTGGCACTGCTCCCAGCCCTCCCTGTGTGCACAGGGCAGGAGCAAAGGCTCACACTGGAGTTTTACCAAGAGAGGAATCAGCAGCAGCCGGGGCAGCTCAGGTGCTGGAGAGCAGCGGCTTCGTCTGCTCGGGGCTGGGCACGTCCTTGTCGTTGTCCTTGTCCTTGTCCCTGTCCTTGTCCCTGTCCTTGTCCCTGTCCTTGTGGGGCTGCCAGGAGCCGTGGGACCCCCGGGCAGGCCAGGGCAGCTGGTGACAGTGAGTGCAGCACAGGAGGGACCGCAGCCGGGCACGGACCGCCCGTGTGCACAGCACGAACAGGATGCAGTTGGCTCCTCCTTGGAACGTGTTCCCGATCCCCTGCAAGGCAGGCGAGGAATCACCGGGGCTGCTCCCGGTCACACACCGGGTCACAGCAGCTGCTGGACTGAGACACCGCCTTGGAGAACAAGCAATTCAGAAAAATGAGCTTTTTTCCCCCCAGAAAGCACCCAGGGAGCTGCTGCTGGTGGTGTGGGCGGGACAGGCTGAGCCCTGCTGGGATCTGACACCCAGAGCTCCCCTCGGAGCTGTTTTCCCTGGAGCAGCGGGACCCGTCCATCCCTGCCAGTGCAGCTTTCCTCTGCAGCCACTAGATGCTGCTGGAACTGCTCCTGCTGCATTTCTGGGAGTGCTGCATTTCTGTCTCTGCTGCATTTCTGTCACTGCTGCACTGCTGCACCTCTGGCACTGCTGTCTTTGCTGTCCCCGCTGTCCCCGGCAGGGCTGTCCCTGCTGTCCCCGCTGTCCCTGCTGTCCCCGCTGTCCCAGGCAGGGCTGTCCCTGCTGTCCCAGGCAGGGCTGTCCCAGGCAGGGCTGTCCCCGCTGTCCCCGCTGTCCCAGGCAGGGCTGTCCCCGCTGTCCCCGCTGTCCCCGGCAGGGCTGTCCCTGCTGTCCCCGCTGTCCCCGCTGTCCCAGGCAGGGCTGTCCCTGCTGT
>NC_031789.1:6833456-6835656 GCF_001522545.3 Parus major
CAGAGCTCTGGAACCAAGAACCAGACAAGATCCTGGCTTTGCTGCACAAATGCAAAGCTGGGCACCGTCCTGGTAAAGAAACAGAACTTTATTTTGTAAAAGTCGGAGAAAATACTTTAAAAACAAGCAAGTGAGGAGCTGTGAATGAGACAAAACATTATCTCCAACTGGCACACAAAGCCCCAGCCCCTCGCCAGGGTGACCCAGCGCTCCCAAGGCACAGAAAGCACCAGAGCTCAGAGCCCTGCCCTGTGCTGGCAGGGCTGTCCCTGCTGGGGACACATCCCGGTGTCCCTGAGCACCGAGGAGCCTGCAGGGCCCCCAGTCCCTCAGGAGAACCCCCAAGGTGCCACCACAAAGCCCACGGTGACCCCCAGGGGCACCATCCATCACCAGCACCAAACAATCCCTGCTGTCCTGTGGGGGTGAGGAGCAGGAGCCAGCCCAGGACAGTTCTTCAGCAGCTCCTGGAGCTTTCCTGCCCCTCGGGCATCGTTCACCTCAGAACTCACGGAGCACAAAAACAAGAGCCCAAGGAGTTTGAATGTTTGCAGTGCAGGGCGAGGGAAGGAGCTGAGCTGGAGCTGGGCTGAGCAGAGTGTCCCAGAGCATCCCAGCACTGATGCTGAGCAGTGTGAGGAGTGTGAGGAGCAGGATCTGTCCAGGCTCAGCTCTCCAGAGCCGCTTTCCCCGGGCTGCAGCTCCCTCTGTGGGACTGTGGCACCATCCCTCACCTGCAGCAAGCCTGCAGCTGGAAATGCACCCCTGGCACGTCCCTCCAAAAGCATTTCTCAGAGCTCTGCAATGGAAAAAGGCAAACTGAGAACATGGAGTCTGGTTTGATTACTTTTGGTGGTGTTTTTTTTCTGCTGTTTTGTTTTCCCTTAGGCCAAGTTGGTGACAATTTTACTTTCTCTCTTCAGGACTGGCTCCAAAAAAACTGAACACAGCATGATACTGAGTCTCATAAAATTAAAATATATCTATCCTACCTTTGTGCAAGAAGTTTAACACAGCTCCTCTTTCCAAGCCTTGTGGGATTCACAAGAGGTTGAGCTACCAAGGTTGTTATTTAGCTTTCAGAAGTTTTTAAAAGCCTTTTGAAAGGAGGAAAAATCCTCTTGAAGTCATCTCTGGCACAGATAAGATGCTTCCATCTACCTTTCAAAGACTCTGGGGAGGCTGAAGAGCAGAGCCATTCGCAGCCCCATGAAATGGGCTCAGAGCTCCTGAGGACTCCCCGTGTTTACACAGCCTGTGCACACTTGGCTTTAAATATACTAATAGAATTATAAAGTGTATGCCAAGGCTTCAGGAGAGAACAGGACTCATCTCTGCCCACAGTCCCCGAGGACTCTGTGCCATGGAATGGTGCTGCCTGCTGTAAACACGACTGCAAGGAGCCAAAAAAGCAGCTTTGGAACAGCTGGGGGCTCAGAGCAGCTGCCCTCCCTCCCCAGACAGCTCACGAGGCTCCTGTTCCCCTTGCAAAAACCTCTTCTACAAATTAAAAATGGCAACTGATGACAAATTAAAAGTCCTTTGTTTTTCTGGGCTGTGTGGTGTGGGAGAAGGAGAAACAGGTTTATGGGGGGAGGTTTGCTCAGAGCCCTGCCATTCCCAGCAGCCTGGGAACGTCCAGGATCCGGATCCAGACAGGCATCCTGCCTGCTGCCCCAGCCCTCTGACTGAGCAGGACCTGCAGGGGACTACAGCAGTGTCCTTTCATAGAGGGTGTTGTGCTCTGCCTGAAGAGACAGGATCTTATCCCAGGGCATCCCAGCGCATCCCAGTGCATCCCAGCTCATCTCAGTACATCCCAGCTCATCTCAGTACATCCCAGTGCATCCCAGTGCATCCCAGCGCATCCCAGTGCATCCCAGTGCATCCCAGCTCATCCCAGCTCATCCCAGCGCATCCCAGCTCACCCCAGCCCATCCCAGCGCATCCCAGCTCATCCCAGCTCATCCCAGCCCATCCCAGCGCATCCCAGCTCATCCCAGCGCATCCCAGTGCATCCCAGTGCATCCCAGCTCATCCTAACACATCCCAGCTCATCCCAGCTCACCCCAGTGCATCCCAGCTCATCCCAGCTCACCCCAGTGCATCCCAGCTCATCCCAGCTCATCCCAGTGCATCCCAGCTCATCCTAACACATCCCAGCTCATCCCAGCTCACCCCAGTGCATCCCAGCCCATCC
>NC_031789.1:6837406-6838414 GCF_001522545.3 Parus major
ACCCGTCCATCCCTGCCAGTGCAGCTTTCCTCTGCAGCCACTAGATGCTGCTGGAACTGCTCCTGCTGCATTTCTGGGAGTGCTGCATTTCTGTCACTGCTGCATTTCTGTGAGTGCTGCACCTCTGGCACTGCTGTCCCTGCTGTCCCCGCTGTCCCAGGCAGGGCTGTCCCCGCTGTCCCAGGCAGGGCTGTCCCTGCTGTCCCTGCTGTCCCCGCTGTCCCAGGCAGGGCTGTCCCTGCTGTCCCCGCTGTCCCCGCTGTCCCAGGCAGGGCTGTCCCTGCTGTCCCCGCTGTCCCAGGCAGGGCTGTCCCTCGGGCCGCTCCTGCCCAGCCCATGGTGCCGATCCCGCTCTGGGCAGCCCCGAGCGCTCCTCCGGCGCTTCCCAGGACTCACATGCAGGACAACCAGGAGCGAGTTCTGCACGGCGGGGGAGCCGCAGAGGGTCAGGATGAAGCGCACGGTGCTCCAGATGCGGAGGAAGATGAAGATGACGGGGATGAGGATCAGCTTGGTGTCGGCGATGCTGGCGCGGGGCCGCAGGGCCGGGGTCCCCGGGAGGATGGGGCGGTACTCGGAGAGCGCAGCGCGCTGCTCGGGGAGGATGGAGAGGGCTCAGGGCCGGCCCCGGGGCCTCTCCCGCAGCGAGAGGAGCCCCTGGGACCCGAGGGGACAGAGAAGAGCCCCTGGGACCCGAGAGGACAGAGGAGAGCCCCTGGGACCCGAGAGGACAGAGGAGAGTCCCTGGGACCCGAGGGGACAGAGGAGAGCCCCTGGGACCCGAGGGGACAGAGGAGAGCCCCTGGGACCCGAGGGGACAGAGGAGAGCCCCTGGGACCCGAGAGGACAGAGGAGAGCCACCACCCACCACCTTTGCAGAGCCCAGCGCTGCTGCGGGGACAGGCGGGCACAGCGCGGGGGGCTCCGGGGGCTGCGGAACCGCAGAGACAGAACCGAGACACCCCACAGCTCTGGCCGTGTCCCCAGAGCCGGCAGGGACAGCGACAG
>NC_031789.1:6838879-6849689 GCF_001522545.3 Parus major
CCTTCCCGCACCTTCCCTTCCCGCACCTTCCCTTCCCGCACCTTCCCTTCCCTTCCCTCTGGAAATTGCCTCTTTATTCCAGATCATCTGCAGGCCCTTTCCCTGAGCAGGGCTGTGTTTGTCCCCACCACCACCACAGCTGCAGCACGAGCAGAGGCAGAAAGTTCCAGAAGGAAATAACCCACACGTGGGGCTCCTTTCTCTAACACAGCTCAGAGAGAAGAGCAATCTCTGCTTGCAGCTCCTCCTGCCGCTCTCATCTGGACTTGTCTGTTATGCAAACGCTGTCCAGATGGATTCTGTGTGTTCACAAGGAACAGCAACCACTGAATCCCAAACCCCTGCTCGGACAGGGAATGTCCTGTGTGCTGCCCAAAGCCATCCCCTGCCTGGATTCCCAAATGGAGCTGTGAGCTGCCAGTACAGAATAACATCCACAAACACAAACTGGCATTGGAGACACTAAAAGGAACGAGCTTGGAGAATTCCAATCTTGGTACAAGTGGAACTGCAGAAAACTGATTAAAGCTGAATTTGTCCTTCACATTCCGTTTCAATTCTGACTGTAGCATTTCCCTCATGAACATCCCACAAGCCCTGCTCCTTTTCAAAGGGCTTTTACATTCTGCTTGTGCTAAGTCACTGTGTGCTGGATCAGGGCACTGCCTCTCCCGGGGCTGGGGACATTTCAGAGCCGTGGAGCATCCCCTGCCTGTGCAGCTGCTGAGCAATGAGAAACACAGAGCAGGGGGGATGGAACCAAATACTCACTGCTCTGTAAATGTGCTTCCTGATGAGGATGTAGAGCACTGGCAGGGTCACATAGGCCAGGATCTCCCACACCTTCCCCGTCAGCAGCATCCACAGGAGCCGATCCTCGGCGTCCAGGTCCACCCAGCACCAGCCCACAGAAACGTTGGAGGCGTCGTAGCCGATCTTCTTCAGAGCCACAGCGGCCACCGTGATGGCCAGGGGGACACCCCAGCTGGGGGGACACAGAGAATGAGGTCAAGCCAAGAACATCCTCAGCTGAGCCCCCCACACCTCAGGAGATGGGTGGCAGAGCCAGGGGATCTCCCCCAGGCAGGAATCCAGCGTTTATCCCGGAGCAGCAGCTGAGGGGAAGTGACCAAAAAGTGTTGGGCACTGAATGACCCAGGACTGCAAATCCACCTCCCTTCACACTGTGGAAATGTGGAGCCCAGCCCTGAGGGCAGAGGTCAGGGATGTGCTGCACTCTGAGCTGTCCTGTGTCACCCTGAGAATCAGCCCTTTTGATATGGTTTTCATAATTTCTAACCATTTTCCCAGGAGTAACTATAAACACAGGAGTTTATCCATTCCATTAAAGATATGCCTTGTGATGAACATCTCACAGCCAGTGTGGTTGGGAAGGTGGTGACCTGACTATCCAATCCCTGGTCCTGGTCAGAAACCTATAAATACTGAAAGAACAAATAAACTGTTCTTCTTTCACCACACCTCGAGCTGGGTCTGTGTGAATCATTTCGTGTCCGACAGTGACAGGGCTGCACAGCTCAGGGGGCAGCCAGGGCAGCAGGACCCAGCCCACCTCCTGCCCTTCTCCCATTCCCTCCTGGAC
This sequence comes from Parus major, assembly GCF_001522545.3. Classification (NCBI taxonomy): domain Eukaryota; kingdom Metazoa; phylum Chordata; class Aves; order Passeriformes; family Paridae; genus Parus; species Parus major. The sequence goes on from NC_031789.1 coordinate 6,840,483, forward strand.
ACCGAGAGGTTGAGGATTTGACAAGGCCAGGGCATTGTAAAATGGGATTTTCCTGCAGGACCCAGCCAGCTGATGCTGAGCTTTCAGAGCACAAGCAGCCAAGTCCCACCTCCTGATTCCAAAGTGAAACTCGGCACACAAAGAAATCCACAACTTCATTCTATCAGTGCCTTGTTTGTTTGTTTGCTTTCTTTGCTTTTAGGTGGAGGTGTAGTCAATATTTTGGGAGCAAAAATACAATTTCTGAAGGACAAAGAGACAGGAAAAAATACTGGTAGTGCCAGCAAAAAGCTGAGAAAGAAAAGAGGAGCCACGTTCACATAACTTGGACCTGTGGCTTTGGCTTCTCCCTTGACAGCAGAGGCAAATACAGGGCAGCATTTAGAAGAAAAATAACTGTGGTGACACACCGAATTAAATCACTCAGCAGCTTGGGCTGCCCACAAGAAACCATGAGGAAGAAGAGAAAAATCCCAGCAGCCCAAACAAAAATGACAGCAGCAGAGTGCCCTGCATGCAGCTGAATGTGTCACCTGCCCTCCCACAGCCACCCCAGAGACAGGGACAGGGGCTCAGACAGCTGCCAGCACAACCCTCCTGCCCTCCCCAGCACACAGAAAACAAATCCTGCTCTCAAACAGCCTTCACTGACAGCCTGGAGCAGCTGCAGGAGCATGGAAAGGATCTTGCCCCCAAAATTCAGAGACACCAGACTAGGTAGGCAAAACTTTATCTGAAACTCCATAGCCCAATCAGAGACAATCCCATGATATTGCATTTCAAAAATACCCCATTACCTACTCTTAAATAATGTCTGGATTCACCTACTAGCAAAAGAAACAAATATAAATACAGGGCTGTAAAAAACTTGAGAGTCAACTCTTCAGAGCTGAGAACATTTTGTTTCAGGGCTCAGCTCAGAACAAGCAGTGCTAATCCAAGGCAGTGGTGTTATTTAAGGACAGCTGTGCTGCAGGGAGCCCTCCCCACTCTGTTATCAGAGCAGACTTCTAAAAACATCCCAAACGTCACCACCACCAAGAAAGTTTCCACACAATCCAGGAGTCACTTTGGTAAACCTGGTGAATTCTCAGAAAGAACTGCAAATGCAAAGACATTCCACTCTCAGCACCCCTGGGAGAGCTGAGCACTAAGGGAAAGCATTCAAGAGAAATTCACTTCCTTAGAAAAACCATTTTAAGGCACAAAGGCACCAAGAAAAAGGAAGTGAATTAAGAAACTAATTTGCCTAAATAACGATCTCATCAGGGAGCTGAAAGAGAATTAAGATAAAGGCAGGTCAAATGGCTGTGTGTGGATGTCAGACAGGACAGTGTGAGTACAGACACAGAGACACCACAGGAGGAAATAACTCACCACTAAGAAAGGGACTTCAAAACCTTCAGGAGTAACTGGTGAAAGGGAGAGAGTGGAAGAAAAGTGCAGCATTAACGGGAAGTGAATTAGCACTGGAATAGCATTCTGGGATCAGATGGATATTTACCACCAACACCAAGCAAAGGGATTACCAACAAAGTGAAATTAGGAAGGACCTAGGAAGGAATCAGACATTTCTGTGAATTTCAGCTCCATCTCAGCAGGCTGGAAAGGAGAACTGAGACTGGTGCTTTGGTTCTTTTTCAGAGCTCCTAAGTGACAGATTGAGGAGGGCTGCCAAGTGCCAGTGCTGAACCAGGGGACAGGAGGAACTGCAGATCAGGACTCAGCACCCCAGGTGTGTGTAAGGACTGCAATAAAAAGGATCCAGGATAACAGAGAAGCAGAAATATTCCTCTGAGCCCCAAAGAACCCTCGTGTCAGCTGGGCCTCTCCAAAGCACACCTGGATGCAAACAGTGAGAGAAGGGAAAATGATTCCTCCTTCCTGTAAAAAGGCTGGAAATCCAGCCTGTAAGACAGACACAACAGTACTCATTCCTCCAATACAGCTCCTGGTAACCTGTGAATAAAAAAATCATCCAACCCAGAGGATCTCTGCAGTCACACCAAACAAAGCAGGGTGAGGACCTTCAGCTCCAGCAGCGTTCAGCTCGACCTGCCCTGGTTTTCTGGGGTCAGAGTTCTGGATAAGCACATTTTGATTTCTGCTGCACATGCTGTTCCCCCTGGGGCTCTCACAAGCAGGGGATTTGCTGTCACCTGCACAGGTTGGACAAGGAGCCTGCAGCCAGCAGGGCTGCACACAGCATCTTCTGGGGACAGCAATTTCTGCTCTGTAAGGACGGGAAAATCTGGATCCTGGATATCCCAGCCAGCTCCAGGAAGGAGCAGGGAGCACACATCGTAACCAGAACTCCAAATCTGGCCCAGGTCAATTGATTGAACCCATGATTTAATTGAATTGATTGAAGTGATTGATTGAATTGATTGAATTGATTGAATTGATTGATTTGATTGAACATGGCTGAACCCAGCTCAACCATGCAGGAGGCAGCCCATGAAGCAGTGAGGTGAACAGAGCAGCAGTGCATGAAAGGACCCAGGCACTCCATGGACATGAATATTTATGCATGGTTATAAATGTATATATATACATTTACATATAAAATATCATAGATTTTTATATGTAACATATATTTTAATATATAAGCATGCATGTGTTATAGATGTTTTTTTAAAAGAAAGTATATTTATGGTTATAACATCTGCACAGCCTAATCATGAAATGAAAACCCTTTAAATGTCAGCAATTGGTACCAAAAGCCAAGCAGGAAACAATCCCAAGGTGGGTTCTGATGCCACAGCTCACGTGTTCCAGCCAGCCAAGAGTTTCCAGAGCTGCTTCTTTTCAAAGCTCCTCTGAGCTCAACAAGTTTCAAAGCAAAGCAGAGGCTGCAGCTCTCCAGGCTGGAACTGGTGGATGTGTTACCACAGGAATCCCTGGCACAAACCTGTCTGACGGGTTTCATCCACTGGGACACCCTGATTTCCCTCAGGAAAATTCCGGATACCGACTCCCAACACGTATTTAGTCAGCTCCATCTCCCAGCATTATGTCCAGAGATTAATTTCTCAGGTAACTAGAGAGGTGCAGGGAAGGAAAGCAGGGTGATGTGTCACGAGGGGATGGGCAGAGAACACGTCCTCACTTGTTTTCTCTGGCTTTTCAGACAGATCATAAAGCAGAAGCAGCTTTAAACTGGCCCTGCACAGAACAGGAGGCATTTACAAAGCAGAACCTGCTCACAGGTGCTCTACAGCCTTTAAAAAGAGCAAATGGTGCTGATGAATACCAAGGACTGAAGATGGGATTTCATTTTTATTGTAAAGAACCGAAAATAAACCAAACAAATTGAGCCAGAAGCAGCTCAGTTTGAGCATCTCTCCCTCTGTGCCAAGGGCTGGAGCAATCTCCCAGGATTTTTACAGTTTTTAGAGGGAGCACAGATCACAGCCAGAGCTGTTTCAGTGACTCTTTTTCTCTCCTCTCCTGGTAGCTGACAAGGCTGAGGAGCATTAAACCAGCTGGAGAAACTCAAGTACAGGAAAAGCCACACAGGCAATTAGCAGTTGGGAAAATTACAAATAGGCCAGATTTGCCTGAGTGCTTTGATGTGCCTGGTGGAACCAGAATGGCCACGAAGGAGTCAGACTGGGTTTTTATATCCATTAAGCAACATGTTCTTTACCAGCACCCTGTCCTCACCACAGCTCTGAGTACAACTCTATTTACTTGAGATGAAATAACATAAATACTCCTCCAGTGCATCTTCTCTCAGCAATTCCAGCAGGTAGGGCAGGAACTGGAGTTCTCAAAGTGTCTCTGGCCCATCCTCACCTGGACTCAGCTCTACTGCAATCATCTGCCAAACGATGCTGTTTGAAACTAAAAGGTGACAAATATTGGACTAAAGAAACCAAAGAAAATTCTCTACTTGTCCTGAGGGCTTTTTCTCCCCCCTTTTAAACCAGATCACTCCTCTTATAATTTATTGCAAAAGCTTGGCAACACGGGGGACTAAAGGATCACGGTTTGCTCGGCATGGACGCAGCACATGATTCCACAAGCTCCAATTGCATAATGAAAGCTTTTACTAAACATGATGTGGAAAATCAGTGCCCTAAATAGCAGAAACAGACATAAAGCTACACTGTGGTCTGGTTTGTCTTGCTTTCAATCAGACACACCAAAACAACCTTCAGAGCACTTCCCCAGCAGTTTCATCACTCGTGGACAGCGCTCTCCTGTCTGGAATTACGGGATGCTGCCTGGGCAGGGGGGCAGGACCCACGGGCCAGGCTGGCAGGGGAAGCTGGGGACCCGTGGGAACAGATCCCAAACACTTGGGCAGCAGCAGACAGGTGCCACAGACACAAGGTTTGTTATTCTAGAACATCAGAGCAGACTGGAGGAAAAGCAGAAGCCAGGTTTTCCAGTCATTAGAACTTGACAGAGATTTTTCTAAGCGACCTTGAACAAGAAACCTTTAACTTTTCCACATCTCCAGCTCTTCACTCGGGAAGGGAATGGGGGAACAAGCAGGGTCGGTAAAAGACAACAAAATCCCGTTTACAAGGAATTAGAGGGGAAGGAGGAGGAAAGCACAGAGACTCGAGCGAGGCTCCGCGGGGAGGGCTGGGGGTGCCCGGGGGTCCCGGCAGCTCTCAGCACCCACCTCACGGCGTGGAAGCACCAGAGCAAAGCCTCGCCCGCGGGCGAGCCCCTGACGATGCTGAGGTACAGGTAGAGGGCGATGGCCATGGTCCAGAAGAAGGAGCTGGTGTTGGCGAAGGTGGACAGGGCGCCCTGCAGGACGCAGTCCCACGAGGTGCGCTCGAAGTCCCGCAGCACCCCGTAGAAGTAGGACAGGGCCGAGAGCAGGTCGGCCAGGGACAGCTGCAGCAGCAGCTGCCGGGGCCGGGTCCGCAGCTCCGGCCAGCGAGCCTGGGAGCAGAGCAGCAGCACAGACCCCGCACAGGACAGACAGCACGACACCAGCACCGCCCCGCGCTCCGCCAGCCGCAACCGAGTGGGGGGCAGCGGGGACGGCATGGCCGGGGACAGCGGGACAGGGGGGACAGAGGGACAGGGGGGACAGGGGGGACAGCGGGGACAGCGGGGACAGCGGGGACAGAGGGGGGAGAGAGGGGACAGCGAGATGGAGAGAGGGGACAGCGAGATGGAGAGAGGGGACAGCGAGGGGACAGCGCGATGCAGCCCCGCGGGACGGGCGCACACTGTCCGGAGTGACCGTCCGGCTCTGTCCGGAGTGTCCGCAGTGTCCGCAGTCCCTGTCACCGTGCCCGCAGTGTCCGTAGTCCCTGTCACAGTGTCCCGAGTGGCCGCAGTCCCTGTCACAGTGTCCGGAGTGGCCGCAGTCCCTGTCACAGTGTCCGGAGTGGCCGCAGTCGCTGCCCCAGCCCGGCACGGCCGGGGAGCGGAGCCGCAGCCGCAGGAGCAGCCCCGGGAGCGCCGGGCCCGGCCCGCCCCCGCCGTCATGAGAGGCTGGGCCGGGCAGAGCCGAGGGATCCCCGGGACCGGGACTGGGACAGGGATAGGGACAGGGACCGGGACAGGGATAGGGACCGGCACTGGGACAGGGATCGGGACAGGGATCGGAACTGGGACAGGGACCGGCACTGGGACAGGGATAGGGACAGGGACCGGGATCGGGACAGGGACTGGGATAGGGATCGGGACCGGCACCGGAACAGGGACCGGTACAGAGACTGGGATCGGGACAGGGACCGGGGACCGGGACAGGGATCGGGGACAGGGACCGGGACCGGGACAGGGATCGGGGATCGGGGACCGGGACCGGGACCAGGATCGGGGACCGGGACCGGGATCGGGGACTGGAACGGGGTCAGGGACCGGGATCGGGATCGGGACATGGACCGGGACCGGGAGCCGCTCCCACCGCGGCCCCGCAGCCCAGAAAACCCTTTTCTGTTTTTTGTTCTTTCAATGAAAAATCCCGCCCAGGCCGCCGAGAGCAGCGGGACAGGAGGGAGCGAGACGGGAATAAACTGCTGGATTGCTGTGGAATCCTTTCCTCTCCTATCGCCACCTCCATCCCCAAGGACAGCGCACAGCTCCCCTCCCTGCTGAGCCGAGCTCAGGGATTTACACATCTATACACGAGCTGCTTCATTGGAAACAACATCTTCTCTCAATGGACCTTAATTACCACTCGGTGAAACTTCAGGCAGGCAGGCTTTACATCTTTAGGAATTTATTTTGGAGCGTGATGCTTTCTGCATGTTCTTCATTGCAACTTGCATTTCCCCTGCACACAATCCGACACCTACAGCTTTTAAACCTTATTGTTATTGCAGGCTTTCTTTAGCTACCATCTGACCCCGCAAAAAGACCCCACGAGACAAAGCTTTGTCAAGGCTGCATTCCCAGTTGTTGCTTTTACACATTCTTGGCTTCCTCCTCGTTCCCTGCTTTCCCTTTTCCCGGCACCTCTCCGAGACACGCAGACAAACCATGGCAGAACACCCTGCCTGCTGAGTGCTGCTTTTATCCTGAGTGATGGATGTGGCTCCACAACACAGTTAATTTAAATCTTGTCAGATAGAGAATCGAGATAAACCCAGAACTTGCATTTCCACCGACTCTTGGCTGTGAATCGGATATTCCTTTCTTCTCAGTTCTAAAAGAAATGGCTTCTCAGGTCATCATAAATCGTCAAAATAAAAAACTGAGACATGGATCTTTGCCTTAACAATCAGAATTAGGACAGGCAGAGGATTTTCTGCTGGGTCTCTCCCTGTTTTCTAACATCAGAGTATGGGAAGTTTGCACACAGAAGTCACCACTCGACAGCAGGGCATGCTCGCAGTTTGTGCTTCAAAACTGAGCAACAAAAGGCAAACGATTCTTACAAAAGATTCCCATCACTTTCCATTTCCTCCCACCCCCAGGGCTCTCTGTGGCACTCCTGTCACCTGATGCTGTCACCTCCTCTCTGCAGGCCAGGGGAGCAGCTGGCTCTGCCTGAACACACATCCCTCCTCCAGCCCCAAGGAATCTGCAGTTGCCCAGAGAACAGAAATATTTGGAAACTGCCCAAAGACACATCTCAATTCAAAGGCAGCATTGTCTGTAGCTCAGCAATTATAACCTAAGGAAGTCGCTTGTCGTACAGCAACGCACACAATGAAAATTCTCCTTTCAGAATTTCACCTTCAGATGCTTTTTACAGCACAGGGAGATAAAGCAACATGGTATTTGGTAAAAAGACACAGAAAATCTTTTTTAATGACTGGAATTCACCCCACCAACTACTAAAAGAGCTTTCTGACACACAGGCTGCACTCTGCATCTTATAAAGCACTGGGTGAGCTGTAACTACATAAATTTACCTCCACTGGGAGACAGAATGTACTGATATAACCTTTTACATTTTTTTTTTTTTTAATGGCTTCAACAAGAAGTTTTTACTTTGCCTTTGCAGCTGGGTAGGAAGCTGGGCTGAGGCAGAGTTCTCCATTAACTGGGAACCTGGTCATATGCCTTGGGGCTTTTAAGTGATGATTAGGAGCTGAGACCCCACAGCACCTCTGCATATCACAGACAGAGCCTTCACAGCGCCTGCTGCTCTCCTGGATCTAGTGCCACATCAGTGAGACACTTTTATCACAGATGAAGACACTCCATGGGAAAAGCAGATGAGCAGAAGTTCTGCTCTGGCTCTGTTTTACTCCCCTGAAATGCTCAAAGCCCAGCTCTGGGTTGGCCAGGGAGGAGAGCCTGGGTTTCTGCTCAGCCCCTGTCTCACATCCCAGCTGTGGGCACAGGCTGGGAGGAAGGAAAGCCTCTGCACCATTTATAGCTCTTTGTTTCTCATGTCTGAGCCAAGAGAATCCTGCCTTTCCCACTCTCACAGAGGGAGAAACAGCCTCTCACTCCCAGTCCCAGTGGCCCCAGTGGCCCCACAAGAGGTCCCTGCTGCTCTGGGGACAAGGATGCTTCTCCCATCAGCACTGTCCTGCTCTCTCCAGCTCCTCTCCAGCCTCCAAGAGCAGCACAGGCACCGTGCTCACCTTTTGCTGTGCTCAGCACAGCTCAGAACCTTCAGGCAGGAGCCTGGAAAAGAAGTTGAGTCCAGTTTGATTGACCCCATAAAGAAAAAGGTAAAAAAGCAGATGAGTACTGCAATAACCAGAACCCTTTAATCTTTGAGTTCTCAAAGCACCACACAGCTAATTCCAACCAAGGAAGCCAGAATTGCTCCTTGCACTCATTAGCTTCTCAGGGCTCAGCCTGAGGACAATTAAGACACACAGCTCCCGCCCTCCTCAGAGGAATCCAGAACTCAATGCATCCTCCACAACCTCGGCTGTGCCACACAGGGCTTGGGTCAGACCCAGCCAGGAGGGAACAAGCCTGAAAAACAGACCTGACTCTGGAATTGTAACACAATTTAGGATAAAAAGCCAGCCAAGAGTTTTACCAGCACCTGAGCTCTTCATTTCCAGGAGATGGGAGCATTTCTCATCATCACCTGCTCCTGGGTCAGTGCTTCGGCTGAAAGGAAAGCCAGGGCAGCATGCTTAAGGGAAGGCTCTGAGAGCTGAAAATCCTCATGCTTGTCCTTTGTGCCTTTTTCTAGCATGTGACAAAGAAAAAAAAGTCAACATTTCTTGCACTCCTGGCACAGATTAAGGACCTAATCCTTCATTAACCCCTTCTCTTCCATTTTGGATAGACACTTTTGCAGCTTTTGATGCAACACTGCTGAGAGACACCCAGGGCTGCTCAGGAAATCCCAGAGTGGTCACTCAGAGCCTTCAGAAGCTCTCTCAGCAGCTGCCCCACTCCAGACACCTTTCTCCACTGAGATTCAGAAGACACAAGTTAAAATCCCACGAGGAAACACATTCCCTACGTATCTAACAAGAGAAACGAGCAAGAGGCAGGTGGGCAGGTAAAGAGGAGCAGAATTCCATCCAGCCTGAGTTCCAGCAGCTCCCACTCTCCCCAGATGTGTCACACAGCAAGAGCCAGCCTGGGGACAGTGCTGGCACCACAGCACCTGAAAATGGGGAGCTAAAGCCACTTTTAGTTGGTTCCACGTCCTCTGGATACACTGACTGAAAATGGGCTGAGCTAAAACCAGTTTTAATTTGCTCACAGTCCCCTGGAAATCTCCTTTAACCAGACCAGCACAGGAGGCTGGAGGAACAAATCTGCAACTGATGGGGCTGGGGTGGGCATGGAGGAACTGCCTGAGGC
>NC_031789.1:6850011-6856602 GCF_001522545.3 Parus major
ATAACCCCTGGATTATGGGATAACCTCAGAATTATGGGATAACCCCTGGATTATGGGATAACCCCGGGATTATGGGATAACCCCAGGGTTGGGGGGGTCCCTCGTGTCCCATCCCCAGGGCACAGGACCCCACACACCAAGAGCCACCCAGAGCTCTCCAGGGGCTTCTCTTCCAGCCAGCAGAGAAGTTCAGTCACTTTGAACAGCCCCATCAGCATAAAGAAGTGCCCAGGCTGCAGAGATGGCACAGGAGTTCCAGCCAGCAGCTCTCAGAAATAAAATAAGCCTCGAGCAATGAGAATTTTTTCTCAGGCAGAATGTAATTAGTGCCACTGCTGGAACCAAGCCAGCAGCAATCAATGGATTAAAGGATGCTCCAAGTGTTGTGATAGTTATTAATTTCAAATTTAAATTAGCGGATTAATATGGGATATTCCTTCATGCTGCGGCTGTGTGGAGAAAAATAAAGATATTAATATTGTACATTCTGTAATGAAACGGAGCATGCCACCAACAAACATCAAAAATGCCATTTAAGACCTGATGAGAGGATCCACCAGCGCAGGCTCAGCACAGAGGGAGGGGCGGCACTCTGGGAAAGGGCTCTGCAAAGGGCATCCACAGAGTGAATTCCCACAGGGTGGAAGAGGCTGATCTGCACTGATCCTCGAGGAAGTTTTCTATGATATTTTTCTAATATTCCCATTATCTATAATAGCAAGGCATGGGCAGTACCTCTTATACTATATATAACATAATATATATTATATTAGTAGTTGGAGAGCAGGCCAAGGTGTGGGATTTTTGGGGTGTAGCTTTTAGGGAAAGGGCTGCCCTGGGCTGTGGTTTCAGCACAGGTGAGACAGAAAAGCTGACCCTGAGAAAAGCCCCGAGGCACAGCAGCCTCCCTGGAGCTGTTTCACACAAGTGATGTGGAGCAGAAAAAGTGCAAAGCAGCAAAAGGACAGCTCTGCCCAGGGAAAGGGAGAGCAGAGCCCTCCAGAGGGGGACAGAGAAAGAACAGAACTTGCAGCAGCGTGTTCCTCTCGTGGTTTTCCTCCTCTCCTCTCCACCCGTGGCTCTCTGCCATCAGCTCCAGGATGCCCTGGGCAGCGTCCCAGCCCCAGGCCCAACAATGTGCAGCACTTCTAGGGCAGTATACTTGCTGATTGCTTCCTTGACCATTGCTCACAACAACCAGCTAAGACACTGCCAAAGAAACACTCACAGCTGGCATCACACGAGGGGAAGCTGGGGCTGAAATCCTCCTCTCCTCTCACTCACACGGGGTCAGAGCCTGCGGACAAACAAAGGGTCAGGGAAGCAGCTGCAGCACTTCTGGAGAAAAAGCTTTCAAGGGATTCATTAATCATCAGACTCATAAATCAACACTTATCCTGTCCCTTACCCCCAAATCCTGGTTAGGGCCCCCAAGGATTAGCAATATTAACAAGGGAAACCCAGCTGATTGTCCATAATCCGTATTTATCTCAATAAACTCCCAGGTGTCCACAGCACCATGCAGGCAGGACAGTGGAACAACAAAGTGTTTCCAAATGCTCCAAATGCCAGTTTCAGATCCAAACCAGTTTAAACTGCTGGAGTGTTCCCTGCACTGCTCAGGGGGCACACAGAAAGAATTCCCTGGGAACACAGAGGCACCAATACTCACCTGCACTGAAGGCAGCGGACTTTGCTGTTACACACTGAACAGCCTGGGGTGCAGGAGGTGCAGGAGATGCAGGTGGTGCAGGAGATAGGAGATGGGTGCAGGAGATGGGTGCAGGAGATGGGTGCAGGAGATGGGTGCAGGAGATATGGGGTTATCCAGCATTCCTGCAGCCCCCTGGAAACACATGACCAGGAGAGAAGACAGCCCTCAGGACAAAGGGACTGGCTGTCCCTGTCCCCACAGCCCAGGAGCAGGTGACTGACTGCCCAAAGGGGCTGCACAGGAGGAGCCCCGAGGCTTCCATCAGCCCCTGACTCCTGCCAGGGACCCACTGGATTCTCACACCTCTGGATTCTCACACCTGAGCTCCAGCCCCGCTCCCAATGCACCAAGTTTCAAACTCTGAAAGCTCCAGGATCTGTTTTGTGCTCAGACAGAGAGACACAGCGAGCTGAGGCTCTCGGCTCCTCGTTTGCTCTCAAGTGAAATTCCATTTCCTCTTCCAGCAGGTTCCCAGAGCGCTGCCATCCTGCAGGGAGAGGGGAGCACCCCAGGCCTGAACACAGATGTCACAAACTGCTGCCTCTCCCCATGGTCAGCAGCTGATTTACAAAACACTTACAGTGACTAAAGACAAAACTCTTGGGTTTCTTGCCAGAATCACAACAAAGTCCAGCGGTTTCTGTGGTGCAGGAGGGCGGTGCTGGAGGTGGGGACAGCCCTGTGTGACACGGCAGGGACACAGAGGTGACACCGAGTGCTGGCACTGCCCATCCCAGGCAGGACAGCAGAGCAGCCGCACCCACCGGGCACTGAGGCCACAACCAGGGCTCCATCCCCAGGAGTCTGCACCAATTAACTAAAAAATCACTTTTGATTGTGCCCCTTTCACCCTGAGGAAAAAACCAAACAATTCTAAACCATCAGAACCGAGAGCTGACAGCAGCACCCCCTGCCTGTCCTGCAAACACAGCCCACTCTGGAGGAGCTGTCTTGTTCAAACAATAACCTCAACATCCCTCCAACATTTCCATCAGATCAGGACAACCACACCATCTCAAAGGCAATCAACAGCTCAGGGACCAGCACAGCCAGAGGAGAGCAAAACAATCTGGTACAGAAGAGGAAGATCCTGCTTCACCTTTCATCCTCCTCCAGGGACACACGAGGCTGCAGAATTGCTGATTTGGGAACTGGAAAACTCCTTTGAGCCACTAAGCACGACAGGGCCAGGGAAAGGTGTTTTGGGGAACATCTTTGCAGCAAGATAATGACCCTGCTTTTAATGTTTCAAATCATTTCAGCTCCCCTCTGCTGCTTGCTACCTGTAAGAATCCCTGGAGCTTTAGGAAAGGAGAAAACCACTCAATTCACAAGCACAATTTAAAGAGCTGCCACCACCCAAAGTTTACATGGTCACATTCAGTTGAATTTTCCATGCCAGGGCTCCATTTGCCCCACAATGGCAATTTTCTCTTTAGAGAGGAGATAACACATGACCTGTTTCACTTGACACTGACTCTTGGGGTGCTTTACCAGGAGAGAGGAGCCCCAGTTGCAGAAATCACAGCAACTCACCCCTGCTGCTGGGCTGGGTGGCTGCATGCCAGCTCCTGCTAAACCTCACTGGAGGGGTGACCAAGCAGCAGGAAAAAGCTGTTTGGTGGATCATGTAACAGTGAATTAGCCTGTGAAGAAAGCATCACCGTAAAACAACAAGCTGAGGGGTGTGGAAGGTGGAAAAGCTCTCGTGTTACAGAAATTCTGCATTCCAAGAAAGGTAAAAGGTCCTGTCAGGTAAGATGTGCAGCAATCGCTTTGTCAGCACAGAAATATGTGATACCACAAGCTTCATTTCATCGAGCACATTTGTTTCAGTTCATTCCCAGCATTGTGTGTTCCTCCTGTTGTCAGCAAGTGGAGTTTTACACCCTGAGCAACCCAGTGACAGGCCCTGAGCTGGGAACTGAAGAATTGCAGTTTCACTGGAAACCTGAGCAATTCCCACTGAAAACCTGATGTAAACAGATCCTCTGGAAGCTTCAAATGGTTCCTATTGTAAGGCAAAACAAAGCTGAATTTTCATCTTTGTTTGATGTTTGAAATGTTTGGGTGCAACCCAGCAAGAGGAGAAAGTTTGAGTGAAGAAGACAGTGAGAGTTTTCACACCTCAGAAAGATTTAGGTATAATCAGCTGCTTCCACTGCCTGGTTTAAACCAGGCTGACTTCAAAACTACCCCAGGATGCTCAGTGTCTTTTATTCAGGCTGTTCTAATCAACCCTTTCCAGCTCTAAGCTGTGGCATTAGAAGTGATGTCTAAACTGAGTCCCTCATTCTCACCAGGATGAATTGCCATCCCAGGGAAAAATCAGCCTAAACCTAAACAATTCCATGATTCCAGAACAAACCACTTTTGGTGGTGGCAGAATGAGAAGAAATTCTTTCCTTTTTCCCAAATACCTCAATCTTTCCTCTTGTGAACCCTCAGGAAGGGCTTTGCTTCTCCAAATGCTCTCGGTTTCCTTGACTTTCCACCTTCCCTTCCTCAGCTAAGGGTACACGTGATAAATTCTGCCTTTGGTTTGACACAAATCCCACAATATGAGGATTCTGAGCTTGAGGTTAGTCTCCCTAAAGGTTTTCAGGTCAGTGCTGTATTATCCCACCTTCTCCTGTGATATCCCACCAAATCACCCAGAAAATGCTTCTGAGCTTTGACTCCTGGCAATGCCTACTGAGCCCTGTTATTATTGTATTCTTCCCACTGCTTTCTTCTCCTCCAAGCTCCCCACAGCATCCAAATCCCCCAAATACGAGACACCAGCTCAACAACTCCTGTTTGCCTCTCTCTAATTAATCACATGGCAGAAACCTCCCTTAAGAGAGGAACTGAGGCTCCCCAGAGAGGAGAGAGATTTACCAGTTCCCTCCAGGGCTGGAGCTCATCCAGCAGTCCCTGAGGTCCATCTGGAGGCCCAGGCGACCTTCCTGCCCCAGGGGATGCTCCAGGGGATGTTCCAGGTGATTCCATGTTCCTGTTCCCAGGGGATGCCCCAGGTGATGCCATGGTCCTGTTCCCAGGTGATTCCATGCTCCTGCTCCAGGGGATGCTCCAGGTGATGCCCCAGGGGATGCTCCAGGTTCCATGTTCCTGTTCCAGGTGATTCCATGTTCCTGCTCCCAGGTGATTCCACACTCCCATTCCCAGGGGATGCCCCAGGTGATTCCATGCTCCCGTTCCCAGGGGATGTTCCAGGTGATTCCATGTTCCTGTTCCCAGGTGATTCCACGCTCCTATTCCAGGTGATTCCACACTACTATTCCAGGTGATTCCACACTCCCGTTCCCAGGGCTGGTCCGAGGCAGGGAACAGGAGCAGAGGCTCCGGGAGCTGCAGGCACCTGCTCAGAGCTCTCAGTTCCTCCCCTGTGCTGGGGCTGTGACTCCTCCCAGCCCTGCCCCACTCCTGCCTGGGGAATGGGGCGACGCCTTTGCCCTGAGCCACAGGCGGGGGAGAACGGAGCAGAAGGAGCAGATTTCTGTGTAAAACACAGAAATCCAGGCAGAAAGCACCCAAAAACCACAGGGCAGGGTCCTGTGTGAGCGGCCAGCAGCTGTCCCTGCAGGGCAGCTGTCACCAGAGAGCCACTCGGGCTCCCTGCATTAACTGCAAAGGCAGCAGCAGTTTGGTGGCCCTTTGGTGGCCCTTTGGTGGCCACTGCTGGTGGAGGCTCCCAGGAGCTTCTCTCCACAAACTTTCCTGCACTCTGTGTAGCAGGGAGCATTCAGGAAGGATTTGGGGTTATTGCAGTACCCAAGATCCACAGGACAGCTCTGTTTTGTCACCCAATCCCCTCCTCCAGGAAACACAGACAAAACTTTCCATAAAACACCGATACTGTGAAGAAAACCTAAAGCAACAATATCCTCCCACCCCTTAACAGGCATCATATTGAAAATCCATCTCCTGTGACCCAAGTGAATCCTCATTTGGGATCTCACTCAGCCTGGCTAATATCCCTGCCTTAAGCAATATTAAATCCCCACATCAAAACAAGATGAAGCCATAGAATCAATCCACACATCACTTACGGAGTTTCTCCACATTCAGTGTGGGGAGTTCAGTGCTCACACAGCACCCCAGACCTGCCCTTCTTCCACAGCAGAGTTAATTCGTTCTTTGCCAGATTCAGTGCAACTTCTTCCTTCCTTTTAGATTTAATTTTTTTCTTTTTACATGAAGACAAGCAAAAAACGCTCTTTGCTTTCCACATTCTGGGAAATCATTTCTTCTCCCTGCAGCACCAATGAGTAACAGAGCTTTCCTCACTTTTTTCCACCCTCTTCTCTCCCAAAGGAGGTCAGAGATGTCCAGCAGCAACATCCAAGCCCTGAGTGTGAGGCTTTTAAAGCAGCCCTGTCTCAGTGACCACAGAGCCCCTTTGGGTCACCCAGAATGTCTCAAACACGGATTTTGTGCACGTTCCCTTCACACCACCCCCTGAATCTCATCTAACTTAGATCAGACTGAGCCCAAAGCAGAAGCCAAAACGCTCTGCAAGCTGCTCTGCTCACTTGGCAGGTACCACCAACACCACGGGGCCCCCAGAGAAGGTTCTAGAGGAGCTGTTCTGGAGCTCAGAGCTGTTAATTGTCAGAGCTGTTAATTGTCAGAGCTGTTAATTGCGGTGCAGACAGGCACGGACAGCATCACCCTGCAGCTCTGGCCGAGCGGTGCCAGCCCCAGCCCGGGGCTGCTCCGGGGGACGGAGCCAGCCCTGCTCCCGGCCAGCTCCAGCCACAGAGCCGGGACAGCCTCAGGACACCGGGCTGGGGGATGCTGCTGACCCAGGAGCTCGGAACAGCCGGGGCAGAGTCCGGGAGGCGGCAGCCGGGGAGAACCGGCAGAGCCGCGAA
>NC_031789.1:6857285-6859673 GCF_001522545.3 Parus major
GGAGCCCATCCTTGCTCCAGCTCATCAGCCCAAACAGGAATGTGGGGGTTACAGCTGAAGTGGGCCTGGAAAAACAAGTTTATCGAAGTCAAGATGTTCCTGAGCTGGCCCCAGGTCAGTCTGCTGGGACAGAGGATGCTGCCAGGCTGATCCATTGAAGAGATCTTACTGTCACAGAACCTTTTAAAACTTGTTCAACTCAGCCTCCTCCTTTATCAGGACTTTGAGGGCTCTTTGGAGAACCCTCTGAACGTGGCTCTCTCCTTTCTCCCAAGGCCAGACCCACCCAATTTTACATTTGTTACCCTCAGATGCTCCCCACACCTTCCCCCCCAGCCTGGCCTAGGCTACAGCCCCCTAGCAGGTTCAGCCCTGCAAGATGCATTTCTCAGCTCCCCAGGAGTGCACTGCAATATTCCAGACAAGGAAAGAGTCCTGCACCTCAGCTGCTTCCCTTCTAGAGGCACAACAGCACATTTACACCACCATGAGGACCCACAGGAAAGCTCCACAGAAAAGATTCCAACCCCACTTTCAGTAGCATACGATTTTTAACTCTAATTCCTCTTACCAAAGCCTCCTCTGGTCACTGGGTGAAGGATTCTTTCTCCAGGGATAAGGCTGCTCCAGGCAGGCTGGGCATAGCTTGAATGCTGGGTCACTTCTCCTACAATGTATTCAAATGAGAACAAAAAGAAATATATAAACCTGAAAGCTGAATTAGATCCCCACTCTCGTATAAGCCCCTTCAGCTGAGTCTCCCTTTGGAAACAAAACAATGGCTCATGTGTTGTTAACTTCTGTCCATTTGCATTAAGAAATGATCTGTACCAGTTACTAGAAGATTACTGGTGGTTTACCTTCAAAGGACAAGGAAACACAGAGTTGCCTATACAATTGGTTGCTTTTGGAAACGGCAGAATACCCTGGTATACATAAAACATCAAACTGATGTGCAGGTGAGAGGCAGCTGATTACAAATGAATGCATTTTCTATCAGAGATACAAAGCATGGGTGGGCCTGCCTGAGAGTGAAGGCAGAGCAGAGCTTTCCTCCCCATGTGAGCACCTGAGTGTGTTCCTCATCCCTTCCATCCCACAGGGTTGACCTGAGCCAGGTCACAGCACTGGAGCTGGAGAGGAGTTGGTGCCGAGTGTGGCACAAGGAATGTTCAGTTTTCTGTCCCAAGTAATGGCTTGGGGTGACAACACCTCCCAGAGAGGAGAATTCCACATCAGCTCCCGAAGCTGGGCTCAGCCAGCTCCCCGGGAAACCTCGCTGCTCCCGGGCTGAGCTCTGCCCGCACATCCTCAGGGTGAGCACACCGCGGCTTTTTGGGGCTGTCCCTTTCTGGGATCCCCCAAAACCAGAGCGGCACCCCCAAACCCAGCCACGTTTTTGTACCAGTTCCTTTCTGGAGGAACAGGGCTGCAGGAGAGGAAGGGGAAAGGAAAAGGAAACATCCTTACCCCTCCATGCCAGAGCAGCAGGGGCAGGCACCTCCTGCTCAAAGCGATTCCAGGAGCTCCGAGAGCCCGGCCGGGACTGCAGAGCCCCGGCAGCTCCGGGAGCGAGCAGCGCTCACCGGCTTCGGGTTCTGCGGGGTTCTGCTGGGTTCTGCTGGGTTCTGCTGGGTTCTGCTGGGTTCTGCCGGGTTCTGCGGGGTTCTGCTGGGTTCTGCGGGGTTCTGCTGGGTTCTGCGGGGTTCTGATGGGTTTTGCTGGGTTCTGCCGGGTTCTGCCGGGTTCTGCCGGGTTCTGCCGGGTTCTGCCGGGTTCTGCCGGGTTCTGCCGGGTTCTGCCGGGTTCTGCTGGGTTCTGATGGGTTCTGCTGGGTTCTGCGGGGTTCTGATGGGTTCTGAATCGTTCTGATGGGTTCTGAATCGTTCTGATGGGTTCTGCGGGGTTCTGATGGGTTCTGCGGGGTTCTGCCGGGTTCTGATGGGTTCTGAATCGTTCTGCGGGGTTCTGCGGGGTTCTGCTGGGTTCTGCTGGGTTCTGCTGGGTTCTGATGGGTTCTGCGGGGTTCTGATGGGTTCTGCGGGGTTCTGCCGGGTTCTGCCGGGTTCTGATGGGTTCTGCGGGGTTCTGCTGGGTTCTGCCGGGTTCTGCGGGGTTCTGATGGGTTCTGTGGGGTTCTGCTGGGTTCTGCCGGGTTCTGCCGGGTTCTGCTGGGTTCTGATGGGTTCTGCTGGGTTCTGCCGGGTTCTGCGGGGTTCTGATGGGTTCTGTGGGGTTCTGCGGGGTTCGGCCGGGTTCTGTGGGGTTCTGATGGGTTCCGCTGGGTTCCGCTGGGTTCTGATGAGTTCTGCCGGGTTCTGATGGGTTCCGATGGGTTCTGATGAGTTCTGCCAGGTTCCGATGGGTTCCGCTGGGTTCCGCCGGGTT
>NC_031789.1:6860604-6862154 GCF_001522545.3 Parus major
ATTCCTGCCCCAGTTCAGGATCAATTCCTGCCCCAGCCCCAGCTCCAGCCCCAGCTCCGGGCCCAGGGGAGCTCAGACCCCCCGAGCTGTCACACACCTGTGCAGTGCCAGGGCAGAATCCGATGCGTTTCACCAAAAACACCGCATGAGGAGGAGGAATGGAAGATTCCTGGCACAGGGATGTCACCCACAACGCTGCAATCCCCTCAGAGGCTCCAGGAACTGGGAAAGGGAGCTGGGATGGTTTTTCCTCTCCTTTGTATCAGCGAGGGTCCCCTTTACTTTCTGATTAAAACTGCAGGGGCTGGTGCAGGTGTCAGCTCAGCACAAGCTCAGAGTGACCCTGGTGCCCCCCTGGATGACCCCACCATTCCCTGCCCCCCTCCAGCTGCCCTGGCTTCCCTTCCCTGCCCTCACCTGAAGATGCAGCTGGGGGACAAAGGGTCTGGATCCACAGAGTGACAGGGGTGAGTGGGATATCTGACAGTTCCAAAGCATTCTGTTTATATTTTGATGCGTTTCTACAAATGTATTTTAAAAAATACTGGTATTTTACTATATATTATTATTTATTAAATTATAAATAATATATATTTTTATATAAATAATATAAATTTTAATAATTATATAATTATTTACTATATATTATTTATACTGTATTTTAAAAAAAAACTGGTATAGACCTCTCTAAGTTTGCCCTAAAAGCCCTTCACCCTTTCCCTGTCACCTTCCACTGGGGAAGGATGGGGAGCAGAGTGTGGAGAGGTGTGTGAGGGGATGAACAGCGCTCACAGCAGCAAAAAGGGCCAGTTCTGCACTTGTTCATTCAATTCCTCAGGGCTCTCCTACTTCTCAAGTGTCCACCTTCATCACCTTCCTCATCCTCAGTGGAGATTCCTGTGTGCTCATGCAAACTGCCAGCCACAAGTCACCAACGTGTGACCTCCTTCCCCTCAAAACCCACCACTTTAACACAGAGATGACAAAATTCTTGACAAAGAGGAGGAAAAAAATAATTCAGGCTTTCCCCAAAGCACATTTCCAGTCTCTTTTGCAAGGGCAGATAAGCTGAGGAGTTTGTGGCTGTGCACCTGAAATGAGCAGAGGATCCAATTGCCTTAACTGCAGCAAAGTGGGCTGTTAACAACCAACAGGAATATTGTATGTACAACAGCAGTTCCTGTGGTCATGCTTTATTACATTAATACCTTGTGCCTGCTCAGCAGGGCCTTCACTTGGTGTGATGAGTAAAACCTGGCTGAAGCACAGCCCAAACACAGCTTCCCACGAACCTGACAAACCTCAGTGCCCTGTTTGGCACCTTTCCCTGCAGCAGCACTTTGGGCAGCAGCAGAGCTGGGCAGCAGAGCAGCGAGTGTGGAAAGCATCCAGCAGTGCCCTGTGTGAACGAGCTCCCTGCCCCTGGGCAGCAGCTCCCAGCCCGGGCCAGCAGGGGTTAACCACACACACACACACACACACACACACACACAGCCCGGGCCAGCAGGGCTTAACCCCTCACACACAGCCCGGGCCAGCAGGGGTTAACC
>NC_031789.1:6862648-6866150 GCF_001522545.3 Parus major
CAAAACCCACCCGAGTGTGAACCTGTCACCGGCAGCAGGGAGGGGACAGGGGCTGGGGACAAGGGCTGGGGACACTGGGCAGGGGACACTGGTGGCTCAGGACACTGGTGGCTCAGCACACTGGTGGCTCAGGACAAGGGCAGGGGACACTGGTGGCTCAGGACACTGGTGGCTCAGCATACTGGTGGCTCAGGACACTGTACTGGGGACACTGGTGGCTCAGCACACTGGTGGCCCAGCACACTGACCATCCAGGCCCAGAGCAGCAGCACAGGAGGGCTCCTCAGGCTGCTGGAGGAGCACGAGCTGTCAGGAACTCACTGCTGGAAACCTCCAGTGCAGCTCCTGTGCAGATCCCTCGGCACCTCTGCTGCAGCCATGCACGGCTGCACCGCTTTGTAGGGGCAAATCACAGAGCAGGACACGGGCACAAAGTCTCTGTGGTGGCACAGGAGTAAACACAGAGCAGAGTGACCAGGATCAGGGAGCCCAGGATCACAGAGTGACCAGGACCAGGGAGCCACAGGATCACAGAGTGACCAGGATCAGGGAGCCCCAGGACCAGGGAGCCCCAGGACCAGGGAGCCCCAGGATCACAGAGTGACCAGGACCAGGGAGCCCCAGGATCACAGAGTGACCAGGATCAGGGAGCCCCAGGACCAGGGAGCCCCAGGACCAGGGAGCCCCAGGATCACTGGCAGAAGCTTTCCCAAACAGGATCACTGGCAGAAGCTTTCCCAAATGGCTGTGGGTAGCACAGCCTGTGAACATTTCCCCTTGCAGGAACTGGGAGCAGAGGGATCAGCACAGGAACTGAGCCAGATCAAGCCCAGAGCGAGGGAAGAGGTTTCAGAGCTGTTCCCAGTGAAACATCTGATGGCTCAGCCTCCAGTCCCTTCCTCCTCCGATGGTCTGGTCCTGCTCACACTTGCACCAGTTGCAAGAGGAGGATTTTGGTTCCCTGGGAAGGTTCAGCTGCATCTCCACACACTGGCAGGTCCTGTTAGGAAGGACTCGGGACTTGAACGTATTTTCTGCTTTTTTTCCACATGGATAAACCTGTTCCTGCAGTCCCAGGGGGGAAATGCTGCTGAGGACATGCAGGAACATCACTGCTGTGCCAAGAGACACCTCTCAGACAGCTGCTGATCTCCTGGGCTGTGCCACTCCTCTGTGGGACTCACCCCCAGGAGCAGGACACAGGGATTCTGACAATTGAGACCCAGTTTCAGATCAAAAAAAAGGCAAAAAGACAAAAGAGAGACTTTTGGACTGAGGTCATAAGAGCAAAGAGTCACAAGAAACTGAAATAATTCCGTTTGCTCCCTCAGGCTGAGTTAGGGCCAGCTACAGTTCAGCACGTCCATCCATCTGCATTTCCACCACTTTCTGAGCATTTCCATCAGCACTGGACTGATTTCCCTCAGAAAAGCAGGGTCTCCACTCTTCTCCTGCATAATGGGGAATAAAAGGGAAGATCCTTCCCAAATCACTCATCCCACCAATCTATCCAAAGGCCCAGACCAAGCCTCAGCAGGTCTGTGAATCAGGAACCAGCAGGGACTGAAATAACAATAACACCTGAGGTGAAGGACAGAGCTTGCAGGTAGGATTAGCTGGTGCAATTACAGGTAGCAATTCCCTGCTACCCAAAAGTTTTAGGGTTCAGCAGCAAGAGGAATTAATCTTTATGTGGGCAGGCGTTGTGGGGTTTTGTTGGGTTGTTATTTTTAATGACACCAAGGCTGGAGGAGCTCAGGGCTGCAGGTTGGTGAGCTGCTGCTCCCCTCTGCTGGGAGCCAGCCAGAGGGGACACCTTGTCCTGGGAACATCTCCTGGCCTCCTCGGAGTGCTGGAGAGACAGCCAGGGCCCCTGCAGGCTCCCAGGGTGACAGGGAGTCCAGATGGGACAGTCTCCCTCAGTGACACCTGGGGGTGGAAGCAGAGGGTCTCTTTTGTCGATCAGTTGAAGAGAACTGGGCTTTTTGCTGTCAGCTTTTTTCCCTCTACCCAGCAGACTGCAGGTACTTTTATTTTGTTTCATGCTCACATCTGCAGGACCAACAGAGCTTCCATCAAGAAAAGGGGTCAGGTTCAGTGCCTGACAGGCAGAGGTGCTTGGGGAGGGAGCTCTGAGCAGCAGTGTTGCACCCAGGGATGGGGCAAGGCCAGCAGAAAACTGCCTCTCACGCTGCCCCCATTTCCTCTCCTGCCACTGCAGCCCCCTGATTCTCCTTGAAATGACAGCCATGGGAAGAAACACTTTTCCTGATCCACCCTTCTCCAAACTCCCCTGTTCCTGCCTGGGGAAAAGCAGCTTTGAGGCCACTGCACACAACAAGCAGCAGGAGCAGAACAAGGTTCTTCTGCATCCAGGGGCTCCTGCAAACTTCACTTCTCCAGTGCCAGGGTGTGGGTCACAGGCACCACAAGAGGCTGCACCTCAGGTAAGGTCAGCAAGCACCGCCCTTCTCTTCCTCACTATTTTTTCTGCACTGTGAGGAGTTTAGATAACAGGTTTGATTTGAAACACCAAGTGAAAAAGCCCTACCAAGCTCCCTGGCAACTCCTTCCAGGGCAAGGTGGCCAAACTCCGCAGTGTTGTTTGCCCACTCCTCTGAGCACTCCTGTCATCCTTGGCAGCCTGCACTCACCCAGACGTGGCACCAGAGACCAGGGGGATCTGCTCCCATGCCTGGGTTGTCCCTTTGGGTGCCATTCCCCCAGGAGGGGCAGGGTGGCCTGCAGGCTGCAGCATCATCTGCAGCAGCAGGTCCAGACAGGGCCATGGAGGAGCTTTAACCCAGTGGATAAAACACACGAACCAGCCCTCACCTCACTCTGCAGGACAGGCTGCAACACCGAGCCAGGGATCACCTGCACTGCACCAGCAGGAGCCTTCTCCCTGCTCCTCAGCTCCCTCCTGCCAGCCCTGCTGCTCCACTGCATCCGTCACTTGTGTCCCCATGCGGCTGGGGCAGCCCGGCTGCGGCGGCTGCAGAGCTGCTGCTGCAGCCGTGCATTCTCACCCCAGTTCCCTTCAGCTCCTGGAGCTGCTCCCCGAATGGCCACCCTGAGCCCCTGGGGACACAGCAACACGCAGCCCTGTCCCTCCTGCGCCTGAAGGACATCCAGGGGAAGGACATTCCAGCCACAAGGCGATGGGCTTGGCCAACTCAATCTCTAAATGGTTGCAGGGGAAGCGGCGCAGGCCAGGCTTGGCTGTCACAGCACTTGCAGCAGCATCTTTGTGTCCACGGTCCCCCTGCAATGTCCTTTTTGCTGAGGAGTTTCCAGACAGGGCTTTTGCTGCAGTGCATCAAAGAGCGGCTGACTCGCCAGCAAACCACGGAGTGTTCCCTGCTCCCCCCGGCCACGGAGCTGCTGCTCGGAAACCGGACACCGAGTCCTGAGCGAGTGCCCAGCGTTGGGCAGGACCCAGCCCCGAGGAGGAGCAGCTCTGTTCTGCTCTGCCCTGCTCTGCCCATCCCTGTCCTGCCCT
>NC_031789.1:6866618-6879438 GCF_001522545.3 Parus major
GCTCCGAGCCACAGCCCCTCTGCAGAGAGCCTGTGCCCGAGCACTCCGGCCTGCCAGGCTGCAGGAACTGCATCTCTGGGCTGCAGGAACTGCATCCCCAGGCTTCCAGGCAGCAGGAACTGCATCTCTGGGCTGCCAGGCAGCAGGAACTGCGTGTCCAGGCTGCAGGAACTGCATCTCTGGGCTGCCAGGCTGCAGGAACTGCAGCTCCAGGCTGCAAGAACTGCATCTCTGGGCTGCAGGAACTGCGTCTCCAGGCTGTAGGAGCACTGCTCAGCCCCAGCTCTGGCTCCTCGGGACTGCAGCCACCGCTGCCATCACACACCTGCAGAGCCTGGGCTGCTCCCAATCCTTCAGTGTCCGCTTTCTCCTGCCCTGCAGCCCCAGGAGCTTTACTGGAGGCCCCTGCTTGGCTGGAGCAGGTCAGGGGGTGCTCTCTGAGGCACAGCAGCGCTGTCAAACACCTCCAAAGCCTGCAAGGTGAAGTCACACGCTCTGCCATGGCAGCGCCGCTGCATTGACACGCCGACTGCTGCCAAGAGAAATGTTCTTTACTGTGCAAAGGCAGCTCCGCTGTCCCCTGGGACAAGAGACATTCCAGAGCCTGGGAGCCCAAACACAGCACCTGAGGGGTGACCTCAGCCACCAACCTGCTCCCTGCTCTGCTGACAGTGACCTTCAGAGTGGGAAAGGGCTCACCACAGCCCTTCCCCTTCTCTCATCACATGGTGCCCACCCAGCCAAGCCTTTCTGAACCACAGCACTGGCAAAAGGCTTCTGCTGACGCTCACTTACAATCCACCAAGGTTTTAAACCCAAAAATTTCACCAACAGCTCAAGGTCAACAGACAGTTCAAGGCCATTTCCACTCTTGTCTTGAATAAGCTCTTGTCTGTGAGCTTTCTAGGGCAGGGACCTTATTTTGTTTCCACGGGATTTGACTTCTGCTGCTAAACCAAGTGAAAGGCATCTTCAGTAAGCACATCCCTCACTGAATTTTGTTCTTTCAGACAAGTGCAGAGTACTTCCAATTCATCCCAAGCAAGCTCTTAAAATGTGTCAAGTTTGCCCTCTCTTTACAAATGTGTAAAGTTATTTGCTGCAGAATATTGATGCAAATGAAAACTCATTTAGATTTGCCAAATTTTAGTTCTCCCTCGCTCAGCAGCAGGGACTGTCCCTTCTCCAAGGCTCAGTTGTCTGGGAAGCAGGGAAAGGCACAAGGGCAGCCCCACTGCAGCTCAGCTCTCCCGGCATAATTAGAAATTCTGAAGGCTGGGCTGGAAAAATTACATCTTAAGGACATTTATAGCCAGGCACAGAGGTAGGAGAAGGAAACATTAAGATTCCCAGCACATGGGAATTCTTGTGTTCACGTGTCAGCCAGGGATGGGCAGAAAGCAATTTCCAGCAGGTGGTGAGGGGTTTTAATGCATTGGTGCATCACTGCACAGGACTGAGGCAAGAAACTCCCCCACCCCCTGCACTCCTGATCACCCCAGCTCTGCAGGGAAAACCAACTGGAAGAAGCTGCAGAGGTTTTGGAAGAAGCAGCTTCTCTCCTTGCCCCAACCTGAGAGTTCCAGGTCTGCAGGAAAGTGGGCAAAGCTGCTTTACATTAATGAGAAAGGGAAAGTTCATCTTCCCAGTCCCCCACAGGGACAGGCATTGCCACTGACCCTCCACTGGGGCCCAGCAGCAGTTCTTAAATCTCACTTTGGACAGAGGACCCTTCCTCACATCACTTCTGTGTTTCTTCACTCAGAGCTCTTGGAAGAAAGAAACTTGGAGCACGTGGGTTTGCTGCAGTGCTGCTCAATACCCACAGAGTCTGTCGTAAATTAGGGGAGGGAATAAGGAGCACAAATTAGCCTGGAAAGGAGCTCCATCCCTGCAGCCAAGCACAGAGCCTGCTCTGCCTCTGCCTGAGCAGCACCAAGGAGTTAAAACAAATACACCCAGATATTTAATGGCTCTCTGCCCTTTGCAGTGGGGCACCAGGCACAGGATCCCTGACCTTCTCCAAAAATACATGTTGTCACTTGACCCAGTCCTTCAAAAACATTTCTGTACCAGCCCCTGGAAACAGAACTGAAAAGTCAAGTAGCAACAAGCAAACCACAATTAAAGTCCCACTCCTTCATCATGTGGTGAAGCAGAGTCATCTGAGGCTCTGGTAGCAGTGTGGCTGTAACCAGAGGATTTCAGATGGCATCTCTGTGTGCGAGCTCATCTGCACCAGGAATAAACATCCTCACATTTTAGAAAGCCACTACTTTCTCAAGACACTTTGCTCCTATTAAAATAAAAGACTCCAGCAAGAGTGAATACCCCAGGCAGCCCAAAATGCTAAAACTCACTCTAAAATTCACTATGGCAGCCAGGAAAAGATCACTGCTTTCAGATCAGAGACTGGCATTAAAGGAAGAAATCAGCTGAAACACGGCTTTCATCAG
This sequence comes from Parus major, assembly GCF_001522545.3. NCBI lineage: Eukaryota > Metazoa > Chordata > Aves > Passeriformes > Paridae > Parus > Parus major. The sequence continues at coordinate 6,869,075 of NC_031789.1, forward strand.
GCACAGCACAGCCCAGGTGTCAGAGGCACCGAACCTCAGCCCTTCACACCTGGCTGAGGGTCTGTTCCCACTGCCTGGGGATCTGTCAGGGGCTGCTGCAGGCACAGCACAGGAGTTTAAGGTGGCACTGGAGGTGCTGTGGATTCCTGTTAAGATTTAATGTGTGCTGAGGGTGCCTTCCCAGCTGTGCAGAGCAAGAGCTGCTGGAGCAGCAGAGGATGTAAGAGGAGAAATAACATGAAGTGCATCCTCCCTCCCCTTTGCACTCTGCTGTTATTTCATCTTTGGGACTCCTCCTGCCTCTGCTCAGCACTGAAGGGTCTTTGCCATGAACTTCCCTACAGCAGCAGGGCACAATTCCACATCACCTCATTACCAGGCCAGAGACACTCCAATACAGGGGTTTCTATCTGAGACACGGAGTTCTTTGATTTTTACCCCCTACAGTCATTGTTATTTCCCCTCTGCTGGACAGTCATCACACCAGGTTTGTGCAGAGACATGAGGAGAGCCCTCTCGAGAGGTTCTCTGCCCACTTCTGGAGAGCAGAACTCCAGGGAATGGAGCAGCTCCCCCCTTGCAGCACCTTTGGGGAGTCCCTGTTCAGTTTTACAGCTGTGTGGTTTTTCCTAAAGGCAGACACTGATGCTTGTTTATGCTGAGAACCTTTCCACAATAGCCAGATGCAGGAGCAGCCTGGAGCAGTGGCTGCCCCTCGGTGATTTACACTCTTAACTCGGTTACTTTTACTTTGTTCCTGTCCTAGCAGTTAGAGAGCTCTCCATGAATGCCACCAACTGATGCATAAGTACTGTATAAATGAGTTTGAGTCTCCTTGCTCATTAAGATGATGATGTAAGGAACAGAAGTAACAGGGTGTGAGTGTGCTGCATAAAGTCCGCATTCAATCACACAAAATTCAAGGCTTTGCCTTACATCTGACTCCCCTTGTGCCCCCCCTTAGGGCCAGAGACATCTCTGAAGGAAGATCTGAAAGTTTCACTGAATTTAGAGGAACAGCTGGGAGCTGAGGTGCCAAGGGCTTGTCTCTGCCATCAGCTGGCACCGTGTGACCTTGAGAGATCACACTTGAGTCCCAGCTCCTCTGTGCCAGGGATAACACTCACCTTTCCTACACATCTGAGTGACTTCTGTTAGTCCTTGTGCAAGCACCCGATCAAAGCCCACCCCAGCTCCAGCTCTAATCAGTGTAAACATGCACTACTACTCTCAAACACAGCGGCAGACACCAGTAATTGCCTCAGCCCCAGCGGGGACCAGAACACCCTTCCTGGTGTCAGGAGACATCTCTGAAGCAGGGAAGTCAAATATTGAGTCATTTCAGATGCTGCTAATGTCATCCAGCATCAGCTGCAGGCTGCAGCGAGGCTCTGACTGCTGAGCAGCCTCCCCCAGCCACGGAATATCAAACCCAGATCTGCGGGGATTTCAGCACAGCTGACTTCACTGCTATTGCAACAGAATTGATAATTGCTCAAACTGCATTTTTCCCCCTTGCCCCACACAGTTCCCAAGATGCTGGAATTGCTAAGAAGCCGCATTTCAATTAATAGATATTTTTACACTAGGAAAACGCAAGTTGCTAGCAGATATTTATGTCAAAGTGAATTTTTTTTTTTTTACTTTATAGTTAAAATAAACCAACCAGTCCTTGCTCCATTAATAAATCAGACCGCACATGCCTCCGGAAAACGCAAGTTCAACTTCTGCAGTAAGAGGCTGTGCTGACACATTGCCATGCAAATTGAACTTTTGACGACTGCGGGAAGGCAGCGGCGGCCGGAGGTGACGGGAGCGCTTTTCTCGCCTTCAGCCAACACTCTCTCGGCTCCGCAGGTACAAGGACACGCGTTTTGGGGAGCCCGGACGTTCCAAAGCAGCTTTTGAATTCATTGCCTGGAAATGCGGGCTGGGAGCGGCGGCTCGGGCTCGGCAGGGGGAATCCCTGGCCGAGGATGCTGCTCTGCAGATCCCCCGGAGGAGACGAGCCCGGGCAGCTCCGCGCTCTTAAAGCGGCAGCGCCGCATCCCCCGCGCCCCGCTGCGGGAGGGACAGACGGACAGCGGGCCACGGAGGGGACAGACGGACAGCGGGACACGGAGGGGACAGCGGGACACGGAGGGACAGGGGGTCAGGGAGGGGACATGGAGGGGACAGCCGGGACAGGGGGACATGGAGGGGACATGGAGGGGACATGGAGGGGACAGGGGGACAGCGGAGACAGGGAGGGGACAGCGGGGACAGAGGGACAGCGGGACAGCAGGGACAGGGGGACATGGAGGGGACAGAGGGACAGCAGGACAGCAGGGACAGGGGGACATGGAGGGGATAGGGGGACAGCGGGGACAGCAGGGACAGGGGTACAGCAGGGACAGAGGGACACGGGGACAGCAGGGACACGGGGACAGAGGGACAGCGGGGACATGGAGGGGCAGAGGGACATGGAGGGGACAGCAGGGACAGGGGGACAGCAGGGACCGCAGGGACAGAAGGACACAGGGACCGCAGGGACAGAAGGACACAGGGACAGGGGGACACGGGGACAGCAGGGACAGGGGGACACGGGGACAGTGCTGCGGGAGCTGCCCCGAGCCCAGCGCTGCAGCAGCGGCTCCTGCAAAGCTCCGCAGGCAGCGCGGGGCTCGGACTGCAGCACAACTGCACCAGCAGGAAAATCCCTGCACCTGCACCTGCCCGCCCGGCAGCAAAACCACGGCTCCTCGCCAGTCCTCTGCTCGGTTTGCTTCTCAGGGGGGTTATTTCTATTATTATTCTTTTATCTGGTTTTGCCGGCTTGTTTTAAAAAAGCAGAATGAAAAAAAAAAAAAAAAAACCGCAAAAAACCCCAAACAGCCTTCACTGATTCAGCTTCCCCCATAATGGTCCTAAGGAGAATTTAAAAGGCAGAAAGGAAACGGACTGGATGAAGTTTAATTAGCAAGCACACAGCAGAAGTTGCACTCCTTAAGCTTTTATCAATCATAAAAGACAGCCCTGCAGGAGGAAGGACTGCAGCCTCTTTAAAATACCTCCCTTCCTAAAAGAGCATGCAAAGGAAAGAGCTTCCATTAAACCGGGTTAGGAAACCTTCTCTCCCTCCCAAGTTGTCTCTTCTTACCCCAAATCCACTGTGAGGAGCTCTGCCTTCCCGGGGACTCGGCGTTGTGTGGAGCAGCAAAAGTTGCAGCCGCTTGTCGGGGAGGAGGCAGGAGCTGGCAGAAGTGCTGGCACACTGAAGTGATGCCGGGAGAGCCCGGAGCTGCTCAGACAGGCGAGGGAAAAAAACGGGGGAGGGGGAGTTAAAAAGTCTTAAATCCCTGACACTGCAAGAACCCTGATCCTATAGGATTGGGTCTCAAACGCCGGCTCCCTGTGCAGCCGGATTTCCCAACAAGGTGGGGACTCAGACCTTTGGCTGCTGCCGGGGTTTCTCACCTGGCAATGTTGCTCTTCCAAGAGCAAAAACGAAAAGCAAACAGCAGACATCTGCAGGAGCCTCTCAAATGCACCCTGCTCCCAGCTGAGCTGGTCTCAGTTTGGGGAGCAGGCTGGAAGTCAGTCGGGAGTCAGCAGTGTGTGCTCCGGTGTGCCGTGCAGGGAATGCGCTCTTTAATCGCGCCACTGAGGACAGGGGGTGACAGAAAGAACAGGGGAAATCTCATCATCCACGGCATTGCAAGAGGTCTTACCCACATCAAGAATTCAGACAGAAGCTGCAAGTATAAATAATAAATTTGAACAAAATAAAACAAACACCCCAAACAAAAAGCTCCCACATCCCCCAAGTACTTGACATTTTTTTTCCTGATACACAGAACAGTGCAACACCTCATCTTTCACTAACTTCAGTGAAACTACATTGGTTTAAACCGGGTCAGGCCTAGAAATGCTTTCTGCCCTGTGTAATTTAATTCCTGCCCCTTATGGTTTGACAAAATGTGCAGTTCATCCCCAGCTATTCCATTGATTCAGCCCCAGAGGCTGCAGCAGTGATGCTGTGCAGACCCTGCATTCGGGGGGGATTCAGCCCATTCCATGGCAGAAACAGACAACAGGCACCAGTCCATCTGCAGTCCCATGCAAGTGTCCACTTGACTCTGATCCTGGAATTACCAAGCACAGGCATTCCTGGTCCTCTTGTTCTGGTCTTCAGTGAGACTGAGGCAGGTGAAACCACTTTAAGCTCAAGGTTATTGAAGGACATTTCCAGGGGCACAGAGCATTTAAAATATTTGGGTAAGAACTCTGCAACGCCCTCGCTCTGGAACCAACAGTTGTGAAGGGAGAATTTTGAAACAAGTTAATTTTTCATCTACACACTCCAATCATCACAGCAAAACACCGAGTGCACCTCAGGGTCAATCTCAATTTATTACTGCCTTTTGCTACCCTCCTTGAAAGCTTTTAGATCAAGTTTTCAGATCTGCTGATTATCTGCATCTGAGAGAGTCCTGGCGCTGCCCTGGAGCCTTTTCTTCCCTTTCACCGTCATTGCTTTTCCATTTGGAGATTAGTTTTTTGACTGGACCACTTGCACCCATCATCTGCACAGCCCAACGCACAGGATGCCCGTCCTTTGCCTGGGGAGATGGGGATTCAGGTCTGCACCCAGCCCTGCCCTCATCCCCCTCTGCAGAGGTCTGCGTCTCCTTTTATTTCTTTATACCTGTTGCTTAAGGTAACACGGTAATAATCCTGGTTCTCCACCACCCCAGCAGAGCACTCTGGCTACTCAGCCTTGTGTTTCTAGTTCCTCGTGCCCTGCCAGCAGCCCTGCCCTGCTGCAGCTCCTGCATGGCAGCGAGCATTCCCAGCAGGACATTCCCAGCCCACCCCACCTGGAAGCGTGCTGGACCCAGAAATCCCCCCAGATGGCAAAAACCTCTCACTGAAAGGTCACCTAGCTTTGCCAAGGCTTAGGAAGCACTGATTTAATGAAGTGTTCCCCAGCGTTTCAGGCCGTGGAGGCCAGGAAGCAGAAGCAGAGCTCATCTGCAGCAGGCAGGATGAGGAGCAGCAGCAGTGCAGAGCCCGGGCTGTGTGCAGGGTGCCAGGAATGCACTGCACAACACACACCATCCCAAACTCTGCACCAATTCCCTGCTGCACCACAGGCCATTTATAGTAACATGCTCATGCATTTTGGTGCATTTCACTTTGCTGGAGGAGAACGAGGATGTTACTACGAAGGATTTTGGTTTTAGGCTTTATCAGAGTCTAATCTTAATAGGACATAGAGATAAGAACAGAGGGATGTCTTCTCAACTTTGCCTTCGCATTCAGCTGTCAGATGCTCAGAGAAAAGCTGACTTTCCACAGCTGCATTTGTGCTCTGAGTGCAGCAGGCTGGGCTGACCAGCCCTGTCATGCAGTGCAGCCCTGCTCTGCTGCAGTACAGGTCAGGATAACCAGCACAGCCATGCTCGTTATGAAGTCCAGAGGCTCAGGGTGTCATCCTTCACCAATCAATATTTATCTAAGACATAGTAACTATTAAACTCCAGTCAAGCACATTTGGGGAAGCTTCAGTTAACGATGACAGCATTTCCTCCATGGCTGTCTCGTGTCTGCCTCTTACGTCACAAACCAAGAAATGTAATTTCTGTCAGAAGCTGTCAGTGACAGCCAGGCAGCCACAGCAGGTACCAACCTTGGGCTTCTCTGAAGAGAATGGACAGATCATGGTACAGAGCCAAAGCTGCTGAAGCTCTGAAGCAGTCTGGACCACACTGAGGGCAGTTCATGCCAGAGAACCCACCAGGATGTTTTTTCCTAAGACCACAGGCAGAGCAGGCAGCCCCTTCAGCCGTGAGCCACCTTTGCTCCTTGAGCAGCCAGATTTCATCCCATATTTATGTCTACAACAACAGGAATCAGTCATTGCTTTGTGGTTGTTTTTTCTCAGCTGGGACAGGTACAAGTCACCCTTTTGGTTAATGCACCAGGAGCCCTCAGGAGGCACAGGAACATCTTTGGCTCAGCAGAGCCTGACGTGCTCTGCCCCCATGCACAAGAGGAACCTCATGTTTCCCCATTTTACAATGAAGAAACAGCACATTTAGCCTATAACCTCCATTTTCATCCTCATTGAGTCCAAGACCGAGGAGGAGACAGAAGGCAGCTTGTCCCAGTGCAGGAATACCTGGGGAAGATGCCAGCACTCAATCTTTAATCTGCTGATCCAGCCGATGAGAGCATCACTTCCTTAGAGCAGGAGGCAGAATGCAGGCACAGCTCACTCGATTGATCAGTTCTTGGTGAGGATGAGCTCTCCTCCTCCCCACCCCCAGCTCCTTTCCCCCTGCCCCTGCCTTTATGGAGTTTTCAGCAGCCCCCTGGGTGCTGCAGGGTGCCCCAGTGCAGCCCCAGTGCAGCCCCAGTGCAGCCCCAGTGCAGCCCCAGTACAGCCCCAGTACAGCCCCAGTGCAGCCCCAGTGCAGCCCCAGTGCAGCCCCAGTGCAGCCCCGTTGCAGCAGGGCTCCCCTGCTCCCAGGGACACCGAGTGGTGTTTCAGTCCCGTCAGCGGCTGGGGAAGCAGCAGAGAGGGGCTGGAAGGAGCAGCAATGCCGTCCTCACCAGGGCAGATGTGCTCATCCCCGCTCCAGCTGCACACCCAGCGGCATTCCCTGGACAAGGGTTCTGTCATTTGAAAGCCACAGCCTAGAGGGGAAAGCCAACAAGCAATAGACACAGGAGCTGTTAAGAGGCAGCATTACTCCAGTGCCCGCTCCCCTCGGAGTGTCTCAGCTGTAGTGTGATGCTGAGCTGGTGGGGCAGAGCACCAGGACAGGGGGTCTGGGGAATGATGCTCCTGTGTGGAGCAACTTTCCAGCCTCTAAACCTAGTCTGGATGCACAGAAGTGGCACTGGTCAATACCAAACAGGCCAAAGGATTTAAATCTGAACTTCTTAAGCTGAACTGGAGATTCCTCTCTGTCAGACCAAGCACAGCTAACCACAAACCCTCTCCACAACTCATTCAGCAGGTAACTCCTTCACTTGCCCCAGCAGCCATAACAAAGCCCCTCTTATTCTCCCCCACACCGCTTTGGGAGCTGCTGTTATCATTTCTGCAGTCTGGCTTTCAAGAAGCCACAAGACAGTGATTTTATTTCCTAAGAACCCCAGCTGCTGTACAGCTGTTCTTTATTGCTTCACAGCAGAAGTTAAGGGCCTCACTCCAAGCCATGTGAACTGGATAGGCTGGACCTGGAGAGCTTTGCTGGGAGCTCATCCCCCAGCACAGCCCCTGACCCAGCTCCAGCAGCTCTGCAGCACCACACAGGCTCTCAGCACAACACAGAAGCGTCCCCAGAAACTGCTCTGTCATTTACAGCCACATCTACAGCTCATTGGCAGTAAACGCCTTCGCAGAGGCTGATAAATTTGGCAGCTACCAGGCAAGTTTCGTCTAGGGTTACCTCACCAAAATCTTGCCCTGCTGAAGCTCCCCTTGCCTGTTCAGAGCAGTGCAAGCCCCACCCCAGCTCGGTGTCACCTCTCCACACCTCGAGTCTGCTCTGGAGCTGCAACACCAAAGGGCAACAAAGCCCCACTGCAGCAAACTCCCTTTTTTACATTGTTTTCCCCACTCCTAAACAAAGGACCTCTTGCTGTGGGATGGATTTCCACTGCAATGCCAAAACACAGCCTCTGACCAGGGTTTATAGAGGCTCTGAACTGGTAAACTGCTCTCTCCAGCTTAATGCTTCCTCCTCTGAAACACCACCCTTAAACACCACCCAGAACCGCTCTTTTTCCTATAGAGCTCTTTATTTGCTTGTAGAACATCTGTCTCCTTAATGTCCCTTTCCTTGCTAGCTGCCTTTTATTCCTCTATTGCCATCACATGTCTCATCTGTCACGCTGGACCTTTTTCCCTTAAAGGCACACACAGCTGAGGAAGTCTGAAAAGGCTTTGACAAAAGCACAATCTGATCCAAACCATCATCCTCACAAAATCTTACTTGCCCCAAATTATGAGATGTTAGAGCTCCTTAATGAAACAGCTGGGATATTTTTAACGTGGTCAAAAAACCTATTTTATCTTCTGACCTTCAGCTCAGAAATAGCTGCACTATTTTTTTTTTTCAGTTTTCAAAAAAAATTACTGCATAAAGCGAACCACCCCTACAATTTCAGCCTCAATATTTAAAGTTTGGCATCACATAACTAGCTGAAAACATGGTCTCTAGACAGAAGATGTTAAACAACTGCTACTACTCTCAACTTCTAGCTCTGTCTATAATAACAACAAGCTTAAGTGACCAGGCCTCAGCTGTTCATCTCATTCCATGTGGCAGAAATACGCAGCAGGGATATCTGCTCTTCAATGATTTCTGCTAAAGTAGGTGGCAAACCCCCTTTTTCTTCCAGAGCAGAGCACAGATTGCAGCAGGGGACTCCTGGCCCAGCCTGCTGTACCCAAACAGAGCTGAGCTTTGCCAGGGGAATTAATGGGTTAAACACGGGCTGTGGGACACAGCACTGAGCTGCTGGCTCGGTGTGCAGAGTGGTGCTGCCACACCTGGAGGGGAAAAGGGGATCCCTGGGCCTGGAGGGGTAAAGGGGGGTCCCCAGGTCTGGAGGGGCAAAGGGGGGTCCCCAGGTCTAGAGGGGTAAAGGGAGGGTCCCCACACCTGGAGGGATAAAGGGGGTCCCCAGGGCTGGAGAAGCAAAGGGGGAGTCCCCAGGTCTAGAGGGGTAAAGGGAGGGTCCCCACACCTGGAGGGATAAAGGAGGGGTCCCCAGGTCTAGAGGGGCAAAGGGGGAGTCCCCAGGCCTGGATGGATAAAGGGGGTCCCCACACCTCGAGAGGCAAAGGGGGGTCCCCACACCTCGAGAGGCAAAGGGGGGTTCCCAGGCCTGGAGGACCAAAGAGGGGGTCCCCAGGCCTGTGCTGTCTGTCCAGCTGGCCATTCCAGATGAGTTCTCTCCCCTGGCCCAGTTCAGCAGCACCATTTGGGCCGTGCCTGTGCTGAATCCTGCCCGGGTTTCAGCAGCACAGCCAGGGTCACAAATCACAGTCAGGGCTCACTGCTCAGTCCCTCTCCTCCCAAGTGCACATCCCTGCTCCTGCAGAGCATCCCTGGTGCTCCCTGGTGTCACCCTGCAGTGCCCCACGGGGACCCTCACACAGATCAGTGAAGTTACAGAATGGAGGAATTACACCGTGAATAAAATTCCAGGTTCTGTCACAGAAGCACAGAATGGTCTGGGATAGGAAGGACCTTGAAGATCACCTGGCTCCAACCTTTGCCATGGCAGGGACAGCTCCTCCAGAGCAGATTGCTCTCTCTGTGGCTGTACCTCTCTCAAACACAAGGCAAGGCTCACTGTTGGGATCATTTCCTCTCTTTTCCTCCCTCAGCTCCCAGCCGGAGCTGGAAGCTGCCCCAGCTCTGAGTCAGGTTCTGCCACCATGGCTCCGTTTCCCCACCTGAAATTAGGGCTGGTAAAGAATATCTACTTGTATGAAATAACTGGAAACCCTGGAGTGAGAAAGGCAGCAGGGAGGGCCGTGGGATGTGGCAGTCTCCATTCTGGAACGCAGGTACAGCTGTTTTACAGTGCAGGGCTGCTGTGCAGCTCCTGCTGCAGCCACACATCTGCAAAGACACCTGTCCTGCCTCTGATCGCTCCACCTGCCCTCCCAAAAACTGATGTGCCTGAAAGAGCTGTCAGCCTGATCTGAGACCCACCCCAGGGGGTTCGGGAGGTAATTCCTTGTGTAGAGAACACAGGACTGCAGTTGTGGAGGCACATGTGAGGTTAGGAGGGGGATGCCAGAGTCATTTCAGGACACAACGCAAGGGCTGTAGACAAATATACCTACACATATAGGTATAAAATTAGACCAGCCAGTCAGCTGGGGAAAGCAGATGCGTTTTCTTTTAGCACGAATCACAGACTCAAGGACTGGTTTGGGTTGGAGGGGGGCTTAAAGCTCATCCTGTTCCAACCCACCCCTTCCACTCGGCCGGGTTGTTCGTGCCAACATCAAACGCGGCCTTGAAGGTTACCTCAGCCCTCGTTTCGGTCAAGCTTTTACTGTAATGGTGCGTTCCGAACATTTCCAGCCCAAGTTCCCGAAAGGAGAGCGCACCGCACACCCATCCTGCTGCATCCCCAGGCGTGCTAAGGCTGCGAGCGCAGGCTCCAGGCGCATTCCCGGTGTCCAGGAGCATTCCCGGTGTCCAGGCGCATTCCCAGCGCCGGTGCTGGGCGGGGACCGGGCGGGGTCCGTGTCCTCCCGGGGTGATTCCGTGTCCCCGTGTCCCCAGAGCCCCTCAGCCCTGCCGCTTTTTTCCTCCCTCCCGAGCGCCGACGCCGGGCGCGAGCCG
>NC_031789.1:6879778-6892941 GCF_001522545.3 Parus major
GAGGGGAGCCGGGGTCAGCCCGGGCCGGGAGGGATCAGCTGGGACCGGGAGGGATCGGCTCGGACCGTGAGGGGAGCCGGGGTCAGCCCGGGCCCCGCTCTGCGCTGCCCTGCGCCACCGCGCTCCGGCCTCCCCGCTCCGGCACAGCGTGGGCGGCCGGGGCTCCGCGCGTGGCCGCGGGAGGGACGGGGGAAAGGAAGGACGGGGGAAAGGAAGGATGGGGGGATGGAGGGACGATGTTTCCCGGCCCCCGGCGAGGGGGACGCACGGCCCGAGGTGTTCGGGGCGGCGGGAGCGCGGTGCAGCCCCGGCCCGGCCCCGCTGCCCTCTCAGCCCGCGGGGTCCGCAGCCACTGCAGCCCGGCCCGGCCTTCCCGGGGCCGGGGGAGCTCCAGCGCCGGGGGCCGGTCCCTCCCGGTGCCCGGGGGCTGTGACAGCCGCTGTCACCCGTGAGCTCATCCCTGTCCCAGGTGGGCTCATCCCCCACAGGATTCTGTGCGCTGCCCACGCACTCGGGTGGTTTTCTCACGGTCTCCTGTCCTGCTTTTCCAGGGATTTGGGAACGGCTGCTGTCACGATGCTGGGGCCAGAGCACACGGAGTGAGGCTGAGTCAGTGCCAGAAGGACCAAACACGAATTCATGCGTCTCTCAGCTTGCTTTTAATGTGAGTCTCCTCATTAAGCATTGAACTTTTCCAGAAGCTGATGGTGAGCTCATTCCTGCCCTGATGTTTACAAGTACAGAAGAGCAGTAGGGTTTCCCCAATTCTCAGAGAATCTCAGAGCCCTTTCCTTCGAGTGTTACCTGTGCAGAGCCCTGTGGGAACCTCAGGCCATGCTGCATTTATCACAGAATCATAGAGTATCCTCAGCTGGAAGGGCCCCACAAGGATCATCAAAGTCCAGCTCTTTTTGCTGTGCATCTGGTAATTAATTTTCAGTGGGGATACAACGGTAACAAAAAATACCTTTTGCATTTTTTCCATAAAGACCTGAAATGAGCTCCTGTGGAACAGGAGCTCCAGTGGCTCTGCAAGGGAATGCACAGCCTGACTGCTGGGCCACACTCTTACGTGTTTCATGTGGATCAGGCCCAGAAGTCTCTTCCTGAAGCCTGACTGAGGAACTTTGTTCTGGCTGGCTGGGGGATTTTTGGAGTATTATTTTTTAATGTGAGCACTGTTGATTAGCTGATATGAAAGCAGTAAGCAAACACTGCTGGGTTTACTGAGCTTATTCTGTGCAGTGTAGCTCACTATTTTGCAATTGGGAGGGTTGTGAAACTGGCTTTCCGTTGGTTTGGGAATACACATGACTGTGGCTGAATCTGCCAGGAAGTTCCCTGGCTAATTCCCTCTTTTCCATGGGTCTGGAGCAGCCTGGCCCACCCAGACCCTTCCCACTCCTCACTGGGCACTTGGTCCTTGGCTGCAGCACAGCAGGGGCTGCCAGGCTGCAGCGGGCAGTGTGTCAGTGCCTCTGGTTCCTGGAACAGAGGTTGCTTAAGAAGTGTAAATACCCTTTTATTGCACTGAAAACTTCGTCATCTGCGTTACAACCCCACAGCAGGGGAAGGGAAACCAGATAATCATTTATTCTGCAGGCTCTTTGCAACTGCCAGTGTTGCTGGCTGGAGTCCTTCAGTGAGTCCATGGAGCTCAGACTGCGAGGAAAGAAGGGAGGGAGGGGAGACAGCCACAACAGAGAGCTGGGGAGAGGAGTTAAGCTTACAGACTACATTACAGCTTGTCTGGGAGCAGGAATTACCACACATGCCTGTGTTTTATCTGTTCACAAACAGCAGCCAAAGGCTTCAGCACAGCCAGTGGGGCAGGACTGCAAACAGGGATGTGCTGGGACATTGCTGGCTCAGGCACTTTCGTTTTTTTCTCTGTTGTAATTAGGTCTTTCCTCTGGTTTTCCAGGAAGGGAACAACCTGCCTTATCTGTCCTGCACGCCCGAGCACTGATCAGTCACAGGAGGAGAGAGATCTGCGCTGGGAGAGGCTGTGCAGGAGAAAAATTCCCAGCTGCTTTTGCCACCGTGGTCTCTAAAGCTCCTGTGTTACAGGTGAGTCTGCTGGAGAGAGAAACTCAAGATTTCTACAGAGCAGTTCAAGCTGCAGACAGGGAGAGATATCCAGATGTTCCTTGTAATTATTTAGTTATAATAATTTATTGACCAGAGCTCAAAGTTTTTAAAGAATAACATTGTGTGCTGTGAAGGCTCAACTAAACACAGCTTCAGAAAATGAAATTAAAGGAAGGAGATGGCCAGTGTGAGAGGTGCTGAAATAATACCTGATGTAACAAGAGCAGCACAGTGGTTTAGTCACCCATACAGGAGTGACTAAACTTCTCTTTAGTGACATTACATTTCTTGAGATGCAAAGTCATTGCTGTGTTTCTCAGTAGAAGTGCTAAATGTCTCTTTTCTCTTAAAAACAGCTTTATTTTGAATAAATAAGTGTGAGCAAAGGGACTTTTTGGCCTGGCTGCAGTGATTTGAGTGAGCACTGCGTGGAGAAGGTCAGAATAGGATCTGCCCTTCAGTGGCAGAGGTTGCAGGAGGCAGAACACAAACCCCAGGCTGTCACCTGGCCACAGGCACAGCCACAATGAGGCAGCAGCTAGACTGGCTCACATCAGTCTGAGGACTAAACTTCTTCAGAGCTCTTCTGTCACACCAGTCTCCCAGCAGCCATTAGAACCCAGTTTGGTGGTGGTGCACAGGAGCCATTAAGTGAAAGAAGAAGAGCCTGGGACTGCCAGTGGTCGTGTTTGTTCCTGAGCTGCTCTGACAATATTGACATGAAGCCATGCCAAGACAGCCCAGCACTGTTTGAGCAAAGTCCCAAACAGGGCGTTGGAAGCAGGATTCAGTGTGCAGGCACGTGTGCTCAGTGTGCAGGCACGTGTGTTCCTTTGTGGCCAGCTCTGAGATTTGGATGAAAATGGGTTTCAGGTTCCCTGTGCAAAGGCACTGACACCCCCTCAGCTGTGGGAACAGTGCACATGCTGCCCAAAGACCTTCAGCACACACTGCCTTCCACTTCTGGTGTGCAGAAGGAGGCTGCAGGTTTGTCAAGAACCCAAATTACTGCCTTGATTCAGATCGTGGAGGGGAGGAGAGGCTGTTGGGTGGAGGGGAGGAGAGGCTGTTGGGTGGAGGGTTCAGGCAGAAGCCCTTGGCTCTTCTGGGGAAAGCAGGTACCTTGTATTGTGTTTTGCAGTGCTACAACATGAATTGATTTGGGGTTTTATTCCTGACTTCTAGTGTTCGTGGCTCTGCCTCTTCTCCCCTGGAAGATGCTGGGAAGGATCCTGTGCACGGTGTTGTTCGTGGGAGCCTTCCCATCCCCAGCTGGAGCATCTCAGGGCCACATCTCTGTGGTCCTGCTGGGAGCCACAGGTGATTTGGCCAAGAAGTACTTGTGGCAGGGTCTATTCCAGCTCTACATGGACCAAGTGAGCAGTGGCCACAGCTTCACATTCCACGGGGCTGCCCTGGCAGCTCTGGAACCAGGGCAGAGGCTGATGTTTGACGTGCTGAAGAAGCTGTCCTGTCCCCCCGACGAGGCTCCCAACAGGTGTGCAGTGCTCAAGGACCAGTTCCTGAAGCTGAGCCAGTACCACCAGCTAAAGACAGCTGAAAACTACACAGCTCTGAGCAGAGAGATCGAGACCCTGCTGCACCAGGAGGGGCTGAAGGAGGCTGGGAGGATCTTCTACTTCTCGGTGCCACCGTTTGCCTACACGGAGATCGCCCGGCACATCAACAGCAGCTGCCGCCCCCCTGCTGGAGCCTGGCTGCGAGTGGTGCTGGAAAAGCCCTTTGGCCACGACCTGGAGTCGGCCCAGCAGCTGGCTGCAGAGCTGGCAGGCTTCTTCAGGGAGGAGGAGATGTACAGGGTGGACCATTATCTGGGCAAGCAGGTGAGCAGTGCACAGCCCCTGCCAGGCTGAGGGGCTCTGTGCCTGGGAGACTCTTGGTGGTCAGTTCTGTATCTGATGAGAGCATTGTTCCCCTCCCAAATCCGTGCAGAGCCTCTCATTGTGATCCAGAGCCTCCATTTTCTCCTGGAATCCCGTCCTGTTTCTCTGTCTTGTGCTGCTGTCCATCCTCTGGGAGAGCAGAGGGAACATGCAGACCAGAGCAGGGCTTCCTCCTGTTGGAGTGCTGAGAGTCCATTCTGCAGAGCAGGGCTGGGCTGTAGGGCTGGGCTCTGCATGCCTGGAGCAGAGCTGCAGAACTCCTCTGGCCTCCTCCCCAAGGTCAGGGCTTTGGTTTCGCTGAGTAAGCAGCACCTGTCCTCCCCCAGCTCCACATCTCATTACACACAGGCCTCTCTGCTTAGCCATGGCTTCTGGAAGCACTCCTTCATTTGATATGATAAGGAGCTGATGGGATGTCAGTTCTGTGGGATGCTTAGGGGAAGGTTTCTTGCTGCTCTGTGCTGCACTCTGGGCTGGAAGGATTGTCTGCTGCAGGTACAGCTCAGGATGTGGAGCTGCACTGTCCCAGAGGAAATGTGTTCAAGGACATCCCATCCTTCTTTCTCAGGAATGTGAAGCCACACTTTAAAAGCAGCCTGTTCCAGCCATGGCAATGTGGCCGGCTCAGCATCTCCACTAAGAGTGGGGATTTCTTCTGTTTTGTTTTTGGGGGTTTGTCTCCCCAAAAGAACAGATGGCTTTAGTGGTGTAAGCATCAGAACTGATGTATTTCAGCACTTTAGAACCTTATATTAGTCCCAGGACGGTCTGACTCAGCCCTTTGTCCTCTGACAGATATAAATTGAGTGCTCTGCAGTTTGTAGTTCAGCCTTTTCACATGAAACCTCAAAATGCCTCGAAAAGACCTTTAATGTCTGCCCTGGACAGTCACTGGTGACCCTACTGTGCATCCCTGCAGGCTCTCCTGCTGCTTTCCTCCTCTCTGACCCACTCTGCTCTGCTGCCTGTCTGCTGGATGGGACACTGAGGCAGAGGCACTGTGGGAATCCACTGAGCTTTTATTGGGTCTTTGAATTTTTCCCTTCACAGGCTGTGGCCCATATCCTGCCTTTTCGGGATCAGAACCGACAGCTTCTGGACCCGATTTGGAACCGACATCACGTGGAAAGAGTGGAGGTTGTCTTGAAGGAGACTGTGGATGCTAAAGGTTGGTGAGGCGATTGTGCAGGGTGAGTGAGTGAGAGCTGGCAGGTTCATTAATAACGGGGAGGTGGCCCTTGAGGTGGGGCTGGTACTGAAGTAAAAAAGGAACAGGTGAATGGTGTGTTGCTCCCTGCAAACAGAGGGACTGTCCTACACTTCCTGTGCTGGAAACTGACTCACTTCCAGTGTTTCTGCCTCTAAGAAAAAAATCCATTTGCAATTCATCTGGGAGCAGGAGCAGAACCCCCCACCTTCTGCTGCAGAGCTCTGGGGGCATTGCTGACCTTTCTATCCCAGTTCTTGGTAAACAGCACTAGATTTGGATCTGATACAGTCTAAGGCCACTTCAGCTCAGTGCAGCAGTGATGTGCTTGTTGTACCAACCCTTTTGAGCTGCTGTCCTGTCAGACACCAGGCTCACCCCGAGTGTGCCTTTGTGCTGTTCTTTGGGAGCTGCTGTGCATCCTGCCTGGATGTTTCTGGCCCCTGGGTCAGTCTGGCTTTCTCTGCCTGGTTCTTTCCCCGCCTCTCTGTAGTAGGAAGAGCACTGCAGAGGGACAGTCCCAGCCCAGAGTGGCAGCGTGGGTCTCCTGCTGAAGGACACGGCTGCACTGCCTCCCTGCAATGCTGCAGCATCCCCTCTGCAGTGCTCAGCACAAAGCTCCTGGGCGGGGCTGCCACCCGCAGCACTTCTGGGCACGGCAGGTGCCCTGGCTCCTGCACCATCTGGATTGCTTCACTTTACCTCTGCCTCCCTCCCTCAGCCACCACAGACTCAGTTAATGCAATTTTATCAAACTTGGAGTTTGATAAATCTTTGGTTTGGCAGCCCAGAGCTCACCTGAGTCTCTTTGTGGGAGAGGTTTGCACTGCAGAGAGATCCAGGGAGAACGGCGCTGTCTGCACACAGCCCCAGCCGCTCCCTGTGCCCTCTCCTCTCTCAACAACTTTGTAATTCATCATTTGATGTCTTTTTTGCCCTGTGCAGCTTCAGCTGGCAGCCTGGCTCCCAGCAAGTCTGCAGCACTATTCCATTACTGCGTGTGCCTTTGGATTAGAGCGGGGGACATAAATTCTCAGTCAGTAGGGGAAGCCTGTGGTCATGATGCAGCCTGCTGCTGGTGACACACAGCCTTGAGTCACTCCACAGGTGCACTGGCCTTCTCCCACTGCTCCCACCTGCATGAGAAGCCAAGCAGGGAAAGGGGAGCGTGGCTCTGTGCACGAAGTTTTGTCTCCCAAGGGCATGGCTCAGCCAGAGCCTTCTGAGGACAGCAAAACCATCTAGTCCTGCTACAGCAGTGACAACTTTCACTAGGACAGGTTGTCCAAAGCTCTGTCCAACCAGACCTTGAACACAGCCAGAGACAGGACATCCACAGCTTCCCTGAGCTTGATTGCTTCAGGTTAATTGCTGGGTGAGGAGGAGAGGAGCTTGGAGCTTTGCTCTCCCTGGCACCCACAGTGTGGTGCAGAGGAGGGAACTGCTCACCTGAGCAGCATTTTGCCTCCTCGCCGTGCCCAGGCCGCACCAGCTTCTATGAGCAGTACGGGGTGATCCGGGACGTGCTGCAGAACCACCTCACCGAGGCCCTCATCTTCCTCATCATGGAGCTCCCTGCCAACGTCAGCAGTGCCCGGGACGTGGTGCAGCACAAGCTGCAGGCGTTGCAGTCCCTGTGGGGCCTGGAGAGGAGCAGTGCCGTGCTGGGGCAGTACCAGGCCTACAACAGCCAGGTGCAGGAGGAGCTGCAGGAGGAACAGGGCTACGTCAGCACCACACCAACCTTTGCAGGTGAGAGTTTGGGTTGGGCCCTGGCAAGGGGAGCAGTCAGAGCTGAGGGGAGCAGGAGATGTGAACCCTTGCATGCAGTACCAGCTCCGTGGCTCTAGAGCTCACTGCTGACTCAGGGATGTGTCCAGGCATCCACTGAAGTGGGAACTGGGAGCTGGACAAAAGAACACTCTTGTTGTGGCAGTTAACCAATGATCCAGGGAATGGGAAGAGGAAGAGCTAAGGCCCATAAAATAAATATAAAATCTTATAAAATCTTATAAAATCTCTGCACTGTTTTTAGAAGTGGCCTGTAAACTCTTTTGTCTTTTCATAAAGTCGAGTTGCTCTGTGCAGCTGAGGGGTAAAGCTTTGTTCTCTGTGATGGGTGAACCACAAGGCCATCTCTAGCCATGCTGTGAACATGAAGAGAATTGTCTAAATGATGTTTCTTTCCCAGAAACTGGTTTCCTGCAAGATGAAAGGAGGCTGAACAAGTGGGATAGCTGGGAGGGACCACAGCAGGGGAGCTGGAGAGAGTGAGAATCACAGAATGACCTGGGTGGGAAGGGACTGTAGAGATCATCGAGTCCTGGGTGGGCAGTGGAGTCCTGCAAGGGCTGAATGTGGAGCTAAAGATGCAGTGGCTGCCAGAAGAGCTGATGGGGGAGAGCAATGGGCAGCTGAAGGAGGTGCCCTGGAGTGCCTGGTTCAGCTGTGGGGTGGGGTCTGTTGTTGCAGGTGTGCTGATCCGCAGCGACAGCCTGCGCTGGGAAGGGGTCCCGTTCCTCCTCACCTCCGGGAAGGCTCTGGACGAGCGGGTGGGTTACGCCCGTGTCCTCTTCAAGAACAGGGCCTACTGCACTCAGAGTGGCACCCTGAGGGACTCAGGGCACAGCCAGTGTAAACCCAAGCAGATCATCTTCTACTTCGGGCACGGCGCACTCAACACCCCTGCAGTGCTGGTGAGCAGGAACCTCTTCCAGCCTGTCATGCCCAAACACAGCTGGAAAGAAGCAGAGGCTCGGTCAGACCTGCACATCTTTGGGCAGCCGCTGTCTGATTTCTACACCTACAGCCCTGTGAAAGAGAGAGACGCATATTCTGTCCTCATCTCCAACATCTACCACGGCAGGAAGGATTTCTTCATCACCACGGAGAACCTGCTGGCCTCCTGGGCCTTCTGGACCCCTCTGCTGGACAGCACCTCCCGCCAGTCCCCGCGCCTCTACCCCGGGGGCGTGGAGAACCAGCAGCTCCTGGACTTTGAAATGGTGGGTGGGGGAGTGGCGTTCACCCTGGCAGAGCCAGCGCAGCTGCTGACCCCCAGCGGGCAGATGCCAAGTGATTTCAGGGCGATCCAGTCCAAATTCCGGCACAGTCCCCTGGTGTCGGCGTGGGCCGAGGACCTGATTTCCCAGCTGGCGTCCGACATGGAGGAGGCGGCGGTGAGGAGCGTGGCTCGCTGCGGGCAGTTCCACCTGGCCCTGTCGGGCGGCTCCAGCCCCACGGGGCTGTTCCAGCGCCTGGCCAGGCACCACTTGGGCTTCCCCTGGCGGCACACCCACGTGTGGCTGGTGGACGAGCGCTGCGTGCCCCTGACCGACGGCGAGTCCAACTTCCTGGGGCTGCACAGGCACCTCCTGCAGCACGTCAGGCTGCCCTACTTCAACATCCACCCCATGCCCGTGCACCTCAACCGGCGCCTCTGCGTGGAGGAGGACGGCGGCGCCGAGCTCTACGCCAAGGACATCGTGGCCCTGGTGGCCAACGCCAGCTTCGACCTGGTGCTGCTGGGGGTGGGCACGGACGGGCACACGGCCTCGCTCTTCCCCCGCTCCGAAAACGGCCTGGAAGGGGCTCCCACCGTGGTGCTGACTGAGAGCCCTGTCAAGCCTCACCAGAGGATGAGCCTCAGCCTGCCCCTCATCAACAGGGCCAGGCAGGTGTTTGTGCTGGTTTTGGGCAAGGGCAAGCACGACATCACCACCCTGCTCAGCAGAGTGGGCCGCGAGCCCAGGAAGTGGCCGATCTCGGGTGTCAGCCCCAGCTCTGGCCAGCTGGTGTGGTATGTGGATTATGAAGCTCTGCTGGGCTGATGCAGTGTCCCTCCCCCCTTGTCTGTGTGGCCTTTACAGCCCGGATTTTCCTGCACCATGTCCGTGTTCCTCTGTTGCCGGCGGCAGCTTCATCCCTGGCACCTCCAGCCCTCCTGGAGATCCGTGGCCTGCAGCTCCTCTGACATTTGAGCCTGGAGAGAGCTGGGCTCAGTGTCCAGAGCTCAGGAGGAGCCAAGAGCCCAGGGCACCATTTCTGGCTCTGCTCTGGCTTCTGACTGATATGTTGGACAAGTGACCTCACCTTGAAGTGCCTCAGTTTCCCTGTCAGGCCTTTGTGCTTATTGGCATGTAACTACCTCAGGGGCACTACAGGAGACTCGTTACATCAACTGCCTGCCAACCTCTTTGAAATGGTATGGAATTCTCAGGCTAAAGGACAATAACAGCACGTTCATCCCCTGCCCTGCTCGGTGTGGCTGGGCCAGGGCTGTTGCTCAGTGCAGTGAAGGCTGTGTGCACATGGATGTGTGCACTCCCAGAGGAGTGGGGCAGCTCACAGAGCTGTCGTGTTCCAGCACTGCAATAATTACTGAGGGAAATAATTAATTATTAATAATTAATATTTAATTGAGGGAAAAGCTTGGTGCTCACAGGAATTGTTGGGTTTAGCTAGCAGAGAAATCTTTCCTTTTTAAACAAAAATGTCCATGTTAACTTCATTCCAGTTCTTTTGTATTTGGTTTGAGGGAACAAGTTCTAGTGAAAAGCTGACCTACGAGAGAGTAACTATATTGTTATGAATAATGGAGTTTATTCCTGTCTGACAGGTGGCTGTGGCATTGGAGTTTGCTTATTTTTGCACTCTTGCTTGGTAATGTGTGGCTGGAACCTCTTGAAATAAATAGAGGTTTATTTGCACTTTTAAATAAGTACATGGGTTTTTTCCCAGGGAACTACTGTTCTTTGCAGCAGAAAATAGGGTTTATTTGTAAAGTGTCTATCTAGTGGGTCACCCCAAAATTTATCCTAGGTTTTATTAAAATCCATTAAAAGTTTCCACATGTTTTCCTTTGGTGAATGGAGCTGTCTGGCTTGTTTGGGAGGTTTGTATTTTTATTTTTTTCACACAGACAATTCCTGTTAAACTCTTTAATACTTAGCATTTGGTAAATGAAAACCGAATCTTTTTGAATATACAAGATTTATGACTGGAGAGACTGGATGGGAAGAAGGGTTAAAGGAGCAACAAATCCAATGAGGAGGAATGGTAGCAATCCACTGGGCTGTAGGCCAAGGAAGCAGGGCTATTTTTATTTTGTGAGAGTTATTAATAGAAGGCGTGCACCTACTTGAGAGCTTGTATTAACCTTTCTTTGCAAAGGCAGCTCCATGGAGTAACTTCTTACAGTCTGTTTTTCCCAAAAGTGATTATTGATACCAATTTTTATTAATTTTTTTCATGTCAAGTGCATTCCTACAATTCAATGGTGTGATTATTTATATGTTTTACAGAAAACTAACACTGGAAATAACTCATTTTTCACTTCAACTTTTATAAATGAAATTGTAAAATCTTTTTTTTTTCCCCATGAGTAAAGTTTAATGATTCTTTTCATGTTGTTTAATGAATGAAGAATTATATTTATAAAAAATAGTTTTTAACGAGAAGTGTCTTTGAGTTTCTTCCAGAGATGGGTGGCCTTTCCCTGTCCTCCTGGTGAGTGAAGTTCTAGGTTTCAGTTGTTGCAAAGTGGACACTGTGGCTGCAGTATTGAATGTTCACTCTGACTCTTGATGGGTTTTTTGGTGTCTCATCCAGACAAGGCCAGGACTTTTCAAAACAAGGAGCAGCCAAAGCCCTTTTAAGGTGAGAAGATGGAATCACCCAGTGCTGTGCAGGGTCCTGGAATGGCCTCAGGAAAATCTCCCCTGATCCACATTTACTCCCTGAGTTGCATTTCCATGGATACTGTCACCACAGCACCACAGCTCCCTGACACAGTTTACAGAAGTGCATTCTTAGCTCTGGGCTGTGGATCTGTGAGCTCAGAGCTTCCAGCACAGCTGAGCTGGGACTCGGGGCTGGCAGGGCCCTGTGGAAGGTTCCAGAGCGGAGTCCTGGCCTCCACTTCAGCCAATTCCCAGAGGAAAATCCCACCTGACACCTTCAGGCACAGGAAGAGCAGGCACAGGGTGCCTGGGGAAGGGGAGGAGGAGCACGGCAGCCTCATCCCAGTGCTCCAGGGGAAGACTTTGTTCTCCTGGCAAGGGGAGGATTTAAATCCGAGGTTTTCTGGCTGCACTCCTGCTGATTCCCCAGTGCTGGTTTCCCTGGATGCAGCTGGAAGGGCTCTGCCACTCACTGCTTTGCAGGGCAGGGATGTGGGGCCAAAGCCTCCCCAGATGCTTCAGGAGTAGCAGGATCAGTGGATGCCCCCAAGCAGGGGGAGCAGAGGTGGTAAAAGGAGCAAAACTTTCAGTGTCTTAGCACTTTTTTAAAACAAATGTTTTGGTGCTGTGCTCTATTTACACTTTGTCCACAGCTCAGGGAAATCCTTCGTGGGATTTGTGCCTCCAGATTCGCTGCCTGCCGTGGCAGGGACCTGCTTTAGTGCCTTCCTCTCCCAAAAACATGATTGGAAGCGTGTCCATTGCCTAAAAAGGGGCCAAGAGAGGAGAGGGAGCGGGAGAGCAGAGAAGAGCCCAAATCAGGAGCTGCAGCCACTCGAGCTGTCCCTGGAGCTGTCTGGGCTGCAGGATGGCCCCAGTGCAGTGCAGCGATGCAGAGCTGGCACAGTGCTGCAGCAATGCAGAGCTGGCACCGTGCTGCAGCAATGCAGAGCTGCCATGGGAGCTGCAGCAATGCAGAGCTGGCACTGGAGCTGCAGCAATGCAGAGCTGCCACAGGAGCTACAGCAATGCAGNCGGGAGAGCAGAGAAGAGCCCAAATCAGGAGCTGCAGCCACTCGAGCTGTCCCTGGAGCTGTCTGGGCTGCAGGATGGCCCCAGTGCAGTGCAGCAATGCAGAACTGGCACTGGAGCTGCAGCAATGCAGAGCTGGCACTGTGCTGCAGCAATGCAGAGCTGGCACAGGAGCTGCAGCAATGCAGAGCTGGCACAGGAGCTGCAGCAATGCAGAGCTGCCATGGGAGCTGCAGCAATGCAGAGGTGGCACAGGAGCTGCAGCAATGCAGAGCTGGCACAGGAGCTGCAGCAATGCAGAGCTGGCATGGGAGCTGCAGCAGACTTTGCCTCAGTTTCCCCTGATTTTTCTCCCTTCCCGTGGCATCTCCTGGCGCATGGCACAGCCCAGGCTGCGTGGCTGCTGCTGCAATCTGTGCATGGACACACAGTGCTCTGCAGGAGCCTTGCTGGAGAGCCAAGGCCATTTTTAAAGAAGGTTCCGGCGTTCTTCTCGTGCTTTGCTTTCCGTGGGTGGGTAAGGAAAGGGCTGGCACGGTGTCCGTGTGTTCGGAGATCGCTCCCAGAGAGGAGGGCAGCGAGATGTGAGCGGGGGAACGGGAGCTCAGCTCTGGGGCTGCAGCTGCAGCCAAGGTTTGGGTATTGCCCACGTGGAGAAGGAAAACCTGGAGTCAGATGCTGGGGAAAAGGGGAGCTTCCCCTCAGGGACAGGGAGAAAATGAGAGGAAGAGACCAAACACTCTGTGTGTGTCCGAGGTGTGCATATCCCGTTTGGGAAAGTGCTTGTGGGATTAATAATTGGGGAAAAACAAAAAGTCTGCGGCGGGAGGGTAAAATCGCCAAGGGTGACGAGGATTGACCTGACTGTGGCATCGTCCCACGGAGAGGCCGGGCCGTGCCGCTGACTGCCGGTGGGTGCCTGGGCTGCCCTGGCCGTGCAGTCAATCAGCTCCCGGCTGCTCCTGGGCTCCTCTCTGGATCCAGCGCTGCCGGCAGCAGAGGGTGCTGCTCGCCCGTGCTGCTGCAGCCTCTCTTGCAGCCCTGCGCTGCCAGGGAGCCTCTGCAGGGCCCGCAGCAGCCCGGCTGTGTCTGCAGCAGTGCAGGGGGAGCACGGCCAGCTCCTGCCCAGCCCCTGCCCTGCTCCTGCCCTGCTCCTGCCCTGCTCCTGCCCAGCTCCTGCTCTGCCCCTGCCCAGCCCCTGCCCTGCTCCTGCTCTGCCCCTGCCCAGCTCCTGCCCAGCTCCTGCCC
>NC_031789.1:6895007-6897074 GCF_001522545.3 Parus major
CGCAAGGCAATGGGATCCCCTTTGTTTCTTGTTTGATCTCCACCAGCCTCCCGCTGCAAGGGCAGTGTCAGGCAGCAGAAATCATCCACAGCCTGTTTCAGCCCCAGAGTCCCTGCTGGGAGTCCAAAGGATTTCAATATTTACCTGCAGACACTCAACAGGGACGCAGTTTTCAGAGGGTGGATGCTCATCCCCGTCCAGACCCCAGAGCTAATCTACTCTGCTGAATGCTGACCACAAGAAAGCAGGCATGCCAAGCCATTCCTCCTCCCACCTTCCTTTTAATAGTCCTAGCATAAATTCACAAGGATGGGAGCTGGAAAGGTCTCTGCTAATGCAGGCTCTGCCCCCAGTCAGTTCTCCAAAAAGGCTTAGAGAGATCCCATTGCAGGATCAAACACCGGCCCTTGCCGCTCACCCCCCTCTGCCTCTGATTGTGCTGTGTTTGAGATGTAGACAGTGCTCAAAGTGAGTGATTGAAGATCAGCAAGTCTTGCTTCTTGAGGAAGCAAGAAAGTCAAATATTAAGGAAATAAAAGCAGACAAGATTCCATAGGAGCTGTGATCTCATCTGGCGAGAAGCCACCACAAAGCTGAGAAGTTCTGCTCCAGCACTTGTCACGTCTGGTTTCCTCCAGCTTCCCTCCTGCTCCTACAGCTCCTCCACCCCACTTCTCCATGAAATTCATGGGGGAAAGTAACTTAAATATGAGCAGGATCAGGTGAAAGCAAAGTAGTTTTGAAAAAGCTACCCAAATATGTATCTATTTAACATAAACCCTCCTACTTTTTCTTTTGGAGGGTGTGAAAGAACATATTTGTGCTATGTCTAGAATCTCCCCGGTGTTTCTGGTCAGCTAGAGTAATACATTTATTCTGATGTGAATGTGGTTTTTTAAAGGACCACGGTGGCTGGCATGGAGCAACTATTCCCCACAGACATCAAAATATGCTCAACAAATTAGTGCCTCAGTCCTGCAAAGGTATGAGGACACATGAATTAACTGTGCTCCTTTTCACATGTGCCCCGAGACCACGAGTGATGAGAAATGTCAAGACCCACGCTAATGTCCAATCCTAAAAGACTCCAGCAGCTCACAGGGGCATTCATTCCACACTGACTCAGATGGCAAGCTGCCACCTCCTGAATCACTGCCACCACTTCCTGCAGCTCCCAGGTGCTCCGTGGAGGTACCCCGTGCAATTTGCTCAATTTATGACAATCCAAGGGTTTACAGCTTGAGCAGTATTGCTACAAACAAGTCTTTTTGTCTGGAAACAGTGAAAATTTCATCATCTCAAAGGGACACAACCGGGGCAGATTTGTCCAAAGGGTTGTTTTTTTAATGAGGACTGAAACGAACAGAATTGTACTTCCCCGGTTTATTTCGGTAAACAAACGAGTCTTTAAAAAGCAAACAGGCATTCCCAGGAGTGGTTGAAGCAAATCACAGAATCAGTTAGGTTGGAAAAGATCTCTGGGATCATCGAGTCCATCCTGTGACATAACAACACCACATTAACCGGAGCACGGCACGAAGTGCCCCGGACGGGGGTTCCTAAAACACCTCCCGGCACGGAGACTCCGCCACCTCCCGGGGCAGCCCCTTGCAGTGTCTGATCCCCGTTCAGGTGCAGAAATGCGGTTCGGATGTGCGGACACCGAGGATGGGACCCATCCCCGAGCGCCCGCAGATGCCGGAGCCACGCCCGGGACTCGCCGCTGGCTTCGGCCCGGAGCGAGCGTGAACAGCACCAAAACAGCCCGAATTTCACACAGGAACGGGGATGGGTGCCGGACGGGGATGGAAACGGGGATGGGAACGGGGGATGGGAACGAGGGATGGACACGGGGGATGGACACGGGGATGGGAACGGGGGACGGGAACGGGGGATGGACACGGGGGATGGGAACGAGGGATGGACACGAGGGATGGGAACGGGGGATGGACACGGGGGACGGGAACGAGGGATGGGAACGGGGGATGGACACGGGGGATGGGAACGAAGGATGGACACGAGGGCTGCCGCTCTGCCCCGCGATGCGCGACCTCCGCCGGCGGCAGC
>NC_031789.1:6897555-6908614 GCF_001522545.3 Parus major
CGGCCTGCCCGGGGCTCGGCACAGCTCGGTTCGGTTCGGTTCGGGGCCATGGTCCGGCGGGCAGCCCGGGCACGGTAGGAGCCGGCGGGGCGGGCGGGGAGCGGGGCGGCTCCGGGGCCTCTCGGTGCCCGAGGAGCGGAGCCTCTGGCGGGCAGGGCCGGGGCGAGGCCGAGCCTGGCTGCAGCCGCTCCCGGAGCCGGCCCTGGCAGCGGGGGAGCAGCCCGGGGGAGATTGATGGCTGTGACTGATTGATGGCTGTGATTGATTGATTGGTGTGATTGATTGGTGTGATTGATCGGTGTGATTGATCGGTGTGATTGATTGCTGGGGCTCCGCCCGAGCGCTCCGGGGATGCCGCGGGAGGGGCGCTGCCGGAGCCCCGCCGTGTGCCCCGGGCTGGGAGGGCAGCGATGATCGGTGCCGATCGCTCCGGCTCTTTGGGACAGCGGGTTTGTTTGTTCGGGGGCTCCGGAGCACACCTTACAAGGTCTGGTTGCTGTGTCGCTTTTCTTACTACATAAAGCTACGCGAGTACAACGGGGACTTACATAATCCTCTATCTGGAGGACCTAGAGCGTTGTTATAAGGTCAGTTTTGCTGTAGCCTCCTGCTGGACTGCGCCGTGTTTTGTCCTTATTCCCTGGCTGAAGTGGGCAGCCAGGGTGCCTGGTGGCCATGCCCCACTCAAAAACTGTGAGTTGTCTGAGCCATGGCTCAAGATAAGGAAGTTTACAAAATGATTGTAAAAATGGGAGTTGCTCCTTGAAGAAAGATCACTTTTTTTTTTTTTTTTTTTTTTTTTTTTTTTTTTTTTTTCCCATGCTAGAGATGCAGGATGGCTCAATGAACCTTTTGTCCCAGGAGTAACGTGTGCCTTTCCCACCCCTCTAACATCTGATTTCTACACCAGATGCAGCGCTGCAAAGCTCAGTAGCACAGACAGCTCAGAGCTGGCTGCTGGAGCAGACTGCCGAGACTCCAGTGCCCCACAGTAGGAGAGGTCTGGCCCATGGTCAGAGTGGCTCTCCCAGCCTGCAAGGAAGGATATTTCCCTGGTGAGTTAATAAGGGAACAGCCAGGAATGCCACGGAGCAGTGCTGCTGTTTACAAAGTGAAGGGCAGTGCCGGGAAGCACCGATGTGGAGGAGCATCTTCCCTGAGCTGCCCTGTGTCCCCCTCTCCTCTGCCCTGTGTCCCCCTCTCCTCTGCCCTGTCCCCCAGGGGTGGGGATGGTGGACACATAAAGCAGCATTTTACTCTTCTCCCCGCTCAAAGGCAGGGGCTGAAGAGCAGCAGTGCATTCCTCAGGGGATACTGGGCTGTTGCAGTGCAGCAGCAGCAGCCTTTGCAGCCTCTCTCCCCTGCTCTGGAGGTTACTGAAGTGCTCTGTAATGTGCTTTGGGGCTTGTTTGTAAACTTCTGCTGGATCCTTCTGGGCTGTGGGCTCGTGTTCCAGGAACTGGCCAGCTGATCCCTGCTGCCTTTGTGTGCAGTCCCTCGCTGCTGCTGGGTGTGGGGACTGGCCTCTGCTTGTTGCTCTCCTGTGTCTGGGCTGGGTTTTTTTCCCTGGACCCCGTTTCCTTTCCTCAGAAAAAGTGAAAGCAGTCTGCAAGGTCTGCTTGTCTTGTGAGGGCTAATTAAGAATTCATTAAGTTCCTGGAATTTAAAATCTGTAGCTAATGAGCCAGTGAGGACACTGTGCCAGGGTTTGTGACTGGGTGCAGACAGTGCTGACAGATAACACTCCAAGTCACAGTGCAGTTTTTGAAGAATATAAGATGTGGAATGGAGTATGTTCTGTGGCTCTCTGGGGTTTGTGCTTTGTGGTTGGTGCCTCTGCAAACACTGGAGTTGCATCTGATGGGCTCTGAGAGCCCCGTGCCAGTGCTGGTTACAGTTTTGGGATTTAGTATACTTGTACTTCCTGAGCCTGGAGTCACCCAGGGCTTGTGTTGACAGGGGGTGAGGGTTAACTGGGGCTGGCAGGGAGTAGCAGAGAGGTGATTTCAGCTGGGATGAGTTTATCTTCATGTCCAGGAGCCTTGTTGATGCATTACCTGGCAGAGTGGTGCAGCATGACAGCAGCAGAGGAGCAGACCTGCATCAACTGGGAGTTTCCCAGAGCTGTGGAGCTGCTGCTCTGCTCCTTTGTGTTTCCAGGTGTGTGATGGAGCTCATTCCCACAGCTTACCTTGCCAAGTCACGAGTCAGACACCAGTTGCTTTCAGACAAAGCTGTGTGATGCCTGCAGAATAAAAGTGAGTGAGTGTCTGGTACCAGACTGCAGTCACTGGGTTCCTTTGCTGGTGGCCTTTGCAGAATGAGCTCATGTCAAGGTGTTGACTCACTTCCAGTTACTGCACTGCTCTGGAAAACAAAAGAATCTTCCCTTGAGTTATTCCATGTGAGTGACTGCTACAGCTGCCTCTGTCTCCATGAATATTTGCTGGGGGAAGAGTGCAGTTGTCCTTAATGGAGATGGGATATGTGCTACAGGTAATGGCCAAAAACTCTCTGCTGAGCGTGAGAAAATACAGCTGAAAAATAAAAGTTTCCAAGCACATGGTGGGGAAAATGTGCCACTGTTAACTGTGTTTTCCCAGGGACTACTAAAACATCCATTCCCTTTTAACTCTGTACTGCTCTGCCCTTAATGGTAACACTTTGGAAACTCCTGGGGTAAAGTAAATTGGTCTGTGGCATTGGTCAGAGAATTCTCTTGCAGACTAAGTGGTTTTTACAGCAAAAAGAAAAGTCCTCATTCTGGGTGTTAATTTGGTACAGGAACTGCTTTTGTCTGTAGCTCTGGGGTGGCATGAGCTGCCTGAACTCTGGAGTGTGTAAGGGAAGGAGATAGAAATTTCCCCAGTAGAATTGTTTTGGTGTGAGCTGGGTGCTGTGTGGAGGCACTGCCAGAGCTCTGGGCTGTGCCAGCCCTGGGGGCTGCCCTTGCAGAGCCCTGCAGGTGGCAAGGGGACAGGGCAGGACAATGTCCTGCAGCACAGGGACGAGCAGGGGAGTGTGAGGGCTGTGCAGAGGCTGCTCAGACTGCTGGGGACAGCTCTGTCACACACTGTCCTGCCTGCCATTGCTCTGGCTCCCCACAGCTCCAGGCTGCTGCTGGTGCCAGCCTGGCAGTGTTGCTGTGTCCAGGAGTGAGGTTTAGGGGGGATGTGCAGGGATGTGCCCAAGGAGCAGGATTTGGGGGGATGTGCAGGGATGTGCCCAGGGAGCAGGATTTGGGGGGATGTGCAGGTTGCTGTGCCCAGCAGTGAGGTTTGGGGGGATGTGCAGGGATGTACCCAGCAGTGAGGCTTGGGGGGATGTGCAGGTTGCTGTGCCCAAGGAGCAGGATTTGGGGGGATGTGCAGGGCTGATCCTTCCTTGACTCTGCCTTGATGTGTGGCCCTGCTCCCACCGCTCCCCTTGGCACCTGGGTGTTGCCAAAGGCAGGGAATAAAGTTCCTGTCCTGCCTGTGTGGTAGCTGAGGCTGGGATGGAGCTGGTGCCAGGTTTTATTTCACGGGCTCTGCCATGTGGCTCATGGTGGCAGTGGGGTGGGAAGGGTGTTCTTCCCCATGGGAAGGGTGTTCTTCCCCGTGGGAAAGGTGTTCTTCCCCATGGGAAGGGTGTTCTTCCCCGTGGGAAAGGTGTTCTTCCCCATGGGAAGGATGTTCTTCCCTGTGCAGTGTGGGACTGGCACAGTGAGGAGCTGTGGCCAGGCATTGACTTGCCAGGGCTCTGCTCCTGTGGAAGGTGCCTTGTCATCCTCCCTTCTGCTTTGTACTTCAGCAGCACTGAAGGCCACTGTCAGGGTTGTTTGGATTAGCATATTTTTCTCCTTTAATAGAGAAACAGCCACATGTCTTTGCCTTAGGCTTTTTTTCCTTAATGCTGGAGAGTCTTGTCCACTGATATTTCCTTGTCTCGTGGCTTTGTGAGTTTTTTCTGCTCTAGAACATGGGAGGACAGACTTGAAGCTTCAGCAGTGCTGCTGCTGTGTAACAGTGAAGCCTCCCCGGGAGGAGAAAGTGAAACATTTCTTTGTCCTCTTACAAAGCTTTCTCTTTAAAGAGACTTAAAAAACAAATGAGACCCCAAGAGCCACCACCAATCTGCCAGTGAGAGCAACTGAGAGCTTTGGGGAGAAGGTGGTAATGTCTGAATGGAGTTACCAAACATGGGCTTTTTCTTTTAGCCTGGAAGGGGAATTTGATGAAGCTTCTAAGTCAGAGCAGCTGTGTGGATGTTAGCTTCAAACTGCTTTCTTTGGAGAGCTGGTATGTTATCAAGTCAGGAATCTGTCCTGAGGAGATCCCAGATGGGGCCTTGACACCATAAATGTACAAAGGCACTCAGTTGCACAAAAACTGCAGAAACAGCTTCGTTCTGAAGAACGTGAGCCACAGATGGTGAACGGCCAAGAAAAGCAAGTGAGGGGTAAGGCTGAGCTGTTCTCCACATGAGAAGGCTGCATTGGTCTCAGATGTTTAGAAATCCTTGGTTTAAACTTCTGCAAACTTCACCGTGGATAAATTCTGCTTTGAATGTACTCTTGTAAATTAAAATCTGCTTAATGCAGAGATGTGAAAAACGCCTGCATCCTGCCTGTAGTGTTTGGAGGTTTGTAGCAGGCCCTGGGTTTGGCCAAAGTGTGGCTCTTGCCTGGATGCCCCAGTTGATTGCTGGCTGGTTCTGCAGGCCCCTGGCTCTGTGCTGCAGGGACAGCAGCATTGCTGCTCACTCAGAAGAGAATGATGACTCCCAAAAAGCTTCCATGCAGTGCCCTGTGGTCCTTCCTGCTGAGCTGGGGGTGTGAGGAGTGGATGGGGCTGTGCTGTGTTGTCAGCAGCTCTGCACAGACTCTCCCTGGGTATTCAGTCACCCCGTGCTGCTTGAAGGCCAAAGCAGTGGTGTTATTGCATGTGGGCAGTGAGGGAGGGGTTGCTTTGTTCCACACTCACCCAGGGCACTCATGCACCTGGGACTTGAGGATTCAACAGGTGCCCATGTAAAGAAATAAAGAAAATACTCCAAACTTTGTGAGCAGCTGCTGAGAGGTAAAATACTCCAAACTTTGTGAGCAGCTGGTGAGAGGTAAGCTGAACTGGGAGGATTTGTGTCCCAGTTCCTGTAAACTCCAACAGCTGCAGACTAAACCTGTTGACCCTTGTGCTGAGAAGAGGCCGTGGGCCTGTGAGAATCCAGAAAGTCCCTGGCATGGTGCCTGTGGGATGGGAATGGGGCTATTGGGCTTTGTGCTGTGGGTGTGTGTGACAGGGGTGAGCTGCTGTCAGTCCCCCTGTGCTGTCAGTCCCCCCTGCCCGCTGTCCCCTGCCCGCTGTCCTGTCCCCCCCTGCCCGCTGTCCCCTGTCCCCTGCTCGCAGCTGGGGCAGGTGGAGCTGGGCTGGGAGTGGGTCCAGCCATGGAATTCTGGATTTGCAGGGAGCCAGGGCACCTCTCTGCTCCCTCCTGGTGTTTCTGGAGCGTTTCCCTCTCGCAGCTGGATCAGCTGGGAGCGCTGAGGGGTTTCAGCCCCACACCTGACCCACACCTCACCCTGGAACTGATCTGGGCACCTCTGGGCTCTGCAGCCGGGGAGGAGAGGGGCAGGAGGCTCCCAGATTCCCGCAGGATATTGCTGCCAGGTCAGGAATGTGGCACACCAACCTGCCATGGTCAGAAAGGGGCAGCAGATCTGCTGAGAGCTTGGGCCATGGTGAAACCTGGGGAGGGGAGACAGACCAACACCTGAACCTGCTTTGGGTTCCCCAGCTGAGGGTTTGACTTGCTGAAGGTCGAGATGGGGAGAAGAAGGAAGGGCAAGCTGGGCATCTTATGTTTTTTAATGTATCAATGACTGAGGTCCATCCCAGGACTTGGATACTGTCATTCCTTGACAGCTGCCTCAGGTAATTGCCCTTCAGATGATCCACTGGAGGACCAACAAGCTGTTAAATAGCTGAATTGTTTGGCTGTGTGGAGGAGCAGCTTTGGAAGGAGTGGAGAGGTTTCCTGGATGGTTCTCTCAGCTGCAGCATCCCTGTTTCTCTGGCACTGGTGTCAGGGTGCCTGTGCTGCTGCTCCCATCCCCTGGCTTGGTGGGATGTCAGCTGTTGCCTTCTGGTGAGGTTGCTGAAGGGGCAGGTCCTGTGTGCCCACAGATCTGCACTTCTGCCACGGGTGACAATAAAATCCCAGGATTTATCTCAGGATTTATCCCAGGATTTATCTGGGTGATGTGATGGGGTGACACTGAACTGCATCTGCAGGACACAGCTTTGTGTGTCAGCACCTCCAGAGGGAGGGGACACCCAGGGAGGTGCCTGGAAGGAGCAGTGCCCACACCTGCAGGGAGGCTGTGCTGGTGCAGCTGCTCTGCCCAGCAGGGCACTGCCAGCTCTGCTGTGTCACTCCAGGGTGGCAGTGCCCTCCAGATGTTTGTCTGCAGGGAGCTCCAGTGAGAGCTGCTGGACTGGGTTTGTTCATTTTGGAAGGAGATCTGTGCTGCTGGGGGCACTTGAATGCACACTTGGTGTACATATTCCTTCTCTGAGGAC
Organism: Parus major; assembly: GCF_001522545.3. Classification (NCBI taxonomy): domain Eukaryota; kingdom Metazoa; phylum Chordata; class Aves; order Passeriformes; family Paridae; genus Parus; species Parus major. The sequence goes on from NC_031789.1 coordinate 6,904,116, forward strand.
TTTCTGCCGTGTTTTCCACAGAAAGGAATTTGGCTGTGACTCATGAGGTGCCTTCATCTTTGCCCCTTGGCGCAGGGATGTGGTTCCTGGGGCATGCTGGTGTTCCCTTCCAGGCAGAACAGCTCAGCCTCCTGCTGCTGTGCCACAGCCACACGGATTCCATGATTAAACAGAATTTCCACTGACTGCACACTCTGGGACATGGCAGCAGCCCCTGGCTGAGCTGAGCAGGGTTGGCTTCAGGCCAGAGGTGTGGCAAGACTTTTGGGATGCACCTTGGAACAGGCAAGAGCAAAATGAGCTATAAATCTTACCTCTGCTGAACTGTGTTTATGATAAACATAGCAACCCTTTTCTGTTCAAATGGAGCAGAATTGCAAGTTTGGGTAAGAAATCAGGATTGAGTGGCTCTTGGAGCTTTAGGTAGAAGAGATTTCTTGCTGCAGGTGGGAGAGCAATGTGCTGTACATTAGGCTGAGGACAAGTTCCCCTGTGGATTTAAGACAGGAGAATGGGGTTTAAGCCTGTGGTCAGTCAGGTGGAGAGGGAGGTGTTAGAACCAGCACTTGTTCAGAGGCGTGTGCTCTTATGTTGTTTGGATTAGGCTGTCTTCAAACTTGGCAAAAACACCAACTGATCCTCAGTCTAGACTGGCTTTGAAAGAATCCTTGGCCTCATGGGAAACCTTTCAGGGTGCAGAACAGCACAGCCGTGATTGCACTGGCACAAAAGCCTTCTCAACAGGAAAATGTTCGATATGCTCTTAAATCTTGTTTTGGCACGTGTAAGAGGACCACAGGAGGAGTCTGGCCCAGAAATGGTGTCTGGCCCAGGCTCGTGGTGCCACAGAGGTGACAAGTGCCCAGGTGGACAGAGCAGATGGCCCAGCAGGTGGCAGGGTGGCAGCAGGGCCAAGGTGGCTTTGCAGGTCCCTCGGTGGAGCCCTGCTTTGCCTACAAGTCTGACAGAAGAGCTGGGCAGTCCAGCTGTGTGTGATGAATTTCTCCAGGTTGAACAGCTCCATGGCCAGCTCTGTCCAGCCTAGGCTGATATCTCCGAGGGATTGGTGTTCCCTGCCCACTTCATGCTCTCATTGAGTGGCAGCAGTGTGATGAAATGACTGCAGGAATGAAAGCCCAAGGTGAGCTCAGTCTCTGTGAGCTTTTAATGGAGGGAAACTGTTGGATTTGATGTCCCAGCCATTGGATCTTCCAGACAGTTCCCATCTGTCCCGTGTTTGGGAGGTTGTGGTGCACTGGCTGGGGGGTGGCAGTGGATTTCTCATCGCTTTCAAACCGGTGTTTGCACACAGCAAACCTTGGCCAAACCATCCAGCCTCCTCCAAAGGAGCAATTGGAACTTCAGCAGCAGCCAGGAGACATTGGACATGCTTTGAGACTGAGCAGCCTCAGGAAAGACAGGAGCCTGCACACCGAGGCAGCAGCCAGAAAAACTGGCTCATCTCTGCTGTTCTTGATCTCCAGACTTTGAGAGAGCCAAGCAGCTTCTCCTCTGTGCTTGTTCCTGAGCAGAGTGAGTGCATCTTGCTTAAGAACACATCTCTTGACTGTTTCTACAAGGCTTCTTCCTCTCTATTTCCTAACTTCCATTAATCTGTTTCAAACCTGGTTTTCTGACTGGAAACTTTCCATTGATGTCATGGGAGCTTTCTGTGGCCCACATCAAATAGCTGGGTTCAGCAGGACTGTACAAATGTTTATGTTGAACACTTCTTTGGAAGGCATGCTGACTGAGGAGGACCTGTGGTGGCTGTGGTATGCAGGAGGATGGGTTGGCTGTCCAGTTTTTGTCTCGCCTTTCAGCTCTGGAAGTGCTGGCAGCTGTTCAGTGCTGAGATAAGGGCTCAGGAGTGCAGCTCAGCACTGACTGCTGCGCTGGTTCCTGTCTCTTACACTGGACAGCTTTTGCACTGGGTCACCTCAGTGGAAAGGACCCAGATGGCAGAGTCTGGATAGTCACAGCAGAGAGCTGTGGGTGTAATTACAGGTGTGGAATTTGGTTGTTTTGGAGGGGAAAGCCACAGTTTAGTCTGCTGAGGAGCCCCAGGGAGGGAAGGAAGGACATGCATGTTCTTCAGACCCTGCTTACTCAGGCTTCTGTGGTGGTGTCAGAGCGTTTGGAAGGTGGAAACAGAAGGGCTAAAAACCATCTTGGCATCCCCTGTCAGCTCCAAACTGCCCAAGGGTGAGCAGTGGTTGCTCCCCTGTGCCTTGGGCTGCAGCTGAGTCGTGGCACACTGGAGGTGCTGAGGAAGCCTCTGTAAATATCACTTGATTTCCAGAGCCCAAGCTTGTGAAGCTGTTGCTTAGGAGTGAATTTCTGAGTGTGTCCCAGTAAGAGCAGGGGGCAAATTTCACCCCTTGCCACTTGAACCAGTGTTGCAGCTACTGTGAACAATGCTGCAGCGCATGTCTTGGTCACTTTTTTTGGCAAAAACATTTGTTCTGTATTACCACAACTGCTATTTCCAGGAAAAAGTTGCTCTGGGGTATCTGGCCACCTTACAGAGCAGATGTCCTCTGAAAGCAGCATGTGCATTCCTGCAGCCACAGTTTGTGTAATGTGCTTTTATCCTCTTCATGCTGGTGTGCTCTGCACTTTCAGATATGATTTGTCTTGTTGAGCTTTTACAGGGATAAAACTTCAAGCAGGCAAGCTAGAAAAGCTTCTTAAAATTGCTGTTTTGTGAAGCCTTTTGGTGAATGGTTGAAGCAGCCAGAGCTTTCAGGTCCCCCTGCCTGTCTCCAAAACCACCACAGCAATTTCCAGGGACCCTTTAGGTGATGGTGAAAGCAAAGCATTGCATCAGGGACTGCACTCCCTGCCAGCTCCCCTGAGATATGCAGGGTCTCCTCCTAATTACGGGATGTCCCAGGTCAATTACAGCTAAACACAGAGTCCAACCATGTCATTAAACCTTTTTGGCTAATGACAAGTCAGAAATGCAGCATCATCCCAGCATGCCCCGCTCTGGGGAGCTGCTGAGTGTGTTCCAGTAAAGCTGGCAGTGAGAGCTGTCTCTTGTGCAATCTGTCTGCCAGGAATATCCTCTTACTTCAGCATTTGGGAGCTGCTGGGCCATCCCTCCTCGCTGGTTCCTGGACGTGGAGGGCTCACCTTCCTGAGCCTGCTGCTGGAGTGGTTTGCTGGATGTTGACAAATGTCTCTGGTCTGTGCCGTGTTTATCCAGCTCTTTCCGTGGCTTTTTGCTCCTACAGCCAATGTTTGAGTTGCACAGCTCTGGCAGCTGCCTCACAAGTGGGAGGTGAGCACCACATCATCCCAGGGGCTGGCACTGGGCTGGCTTCTCGCTGCCTGCGAGTTCCAGAGGCTTTAAAGGTCACAAGGAGCAGCTTTCCACACTCCCTGCTGGGCACTGCAAGGCTGGGGATCCACACTTCACTTCTTCCACTGCAACAGATGATGCTGAGATCAGGCTGTCCTGGGCCAGTGCTGTTTTCTGTGCTGCTGGCTGCATCACAAAACATTTGTATTTGTATTTGTATTTGTATTTGTATTTGTATTTATATTTATATTTATATTTATATTTATATTTATATTTATATTTATATTTATATTTATATCCACTGCACTGGAGGTGTTCTGCCATGGTGTCACTGCTGCCTTTCTGCTGGGGGACATCTCTGGGAAGCTGTGGAGGCCTGGGGGAGGGAAGGAGGAATTGGAAGCTGAAGCAGGGACATTGAGGACCTGAGCAAGCCGAGGTTCTGGGTGACCCTGCCATAGCAAGCTTGGATTTGTCTGGACTCTTCACCTCAACTGGCTGCTGCAGCAGCTGGAGAGGAGAAATTGCATCTTCTGTCTGTGTTGTTGGATTTGGAAAGGGTTTTTCCACAGCTTTTGTTATGTTTAAAGGGTGGTTGTTGTTCCCAGATTAAACTTGAATAGAAAACATAAGGCTGCTGCCAGCTTTCTGTCACAGACACCTTTTATCTTGCATTCATCTCTTCCAACAGATGCTGCTTTCATTTCTTCTACTTTGCTTTTTCTTTTTTTTTTTGCTACAAGACTAAAATTAACAGTCCTTTGATGCAGGGGAAGAAACTGTATTTCAAAGCAAAGTACCTAGTTAACTTTGATAATAAAACTGCTGGTTTTATCTTGGAGGTAATTCCGTGTTCCTTGGAAACAAATCTGAGAGTTGGAAGCTCCTGAGCCCTGCTTGCTCTGAGTGAACATCAGGATCCTCCTTCCCTGGGAGCATCAGTGGCTGCTGCTGGGCTGGGAGGAGCAGCTGGGGCTGCTCCAGGTGAGGCTGCAGCTGCAAGGGAGGTGCCTGGTGCTGCTGGCAGCGTTGGTGCAGGTTGTGTTTGCAGCTGTCAGAGGCTGCAGGTTGTGTTTGCAGCTGTCAGAGGCTGCAGGTTGTGTTCCCAGCTGTCAGAAGCTGCAGGTTGTGTTTGCAGCTGTCAGAGGCTGCAGGTTGTGTTCCCAGCTGCAGGTTGTGTTCCCAGCTGCAG
>NC_031789.1:6908664-6943540 GCF_001522545.3 Parus major
GCTGCAGGTTGTGTTCCCAGCTGCAGGTTGTGTTCCCAGCTGCAGGTTGTGTTCCCAGCTGCAGTGTGGCACTGTTGCTGTCAGAGGGTGCCAAGCACAGAGCTCGAGGTGCAGCACAGAGGAGGAAGGACTGAGGACATGCAGTGGAGCAGCCTGTGTCCTCTACAGCCAGACAATTGTTTTTCCCTGCCCTCCCCAGCCTTCCTGCCTTCAAAGACTCGTTCTGAGTGTGAGGTTCGTGTGAGCATCCAGCTCCTGCCTTTGATGTTTCCCACTTGAGAAGAGGAGCCCTGGGATGCGAGGGCTGTTCCCAAGGGGGAGGCTGAAGCCTGCCTGTCCTCAGAGGGAGCACAGCTGGTGGATGAGGCTGAGCCATGGCCCTGCTCATGTGCCAGGTGACTTTAGGGACTGGAGAGTTCCTGACCTCGGGCCCTGGCTGGCTTGGCAGTGTCCAGGGCATGGAAGGACAGATGTTGCTGTCATGGCTCAGTCACAACCAGTGCCTGATGCAGCAGAGGCACATCTGCTGTGCAGGTCATGGTCCAAGATCTCACTGGAGAGCAGGGGAAGGGAAATGCCTGCTGGAACTTCCAGACTCGCTGAGGGACACCATGGAAGGTGTTTTTGCCTATGGGCAGGTGCTGGAGGCACTGGAGAATCTGCCAGGACCTGTCAGGACTGAGTGATGAGCCCCTGCTTGGGATGCACTGCAGGGCTGTTGACTTCTGAAAACATTCTTTTGCTAAGTGAACAGAATGGTTTCCTAAACAGTGTGAAAAAAGTCACTTCCTCAGTGACTCAGCTGTCTCCTCTTGTGAGGCTTTGTCTTCAGTGGTGACAGACTCCACAGACCTCAGGACAGGAAGGACCTGAACCCGTAGTTCAAAGTGTGAAAGATCCTCTGGGGTCTTCATACACAAGAATGCAGCTTCAATCCTTCTTTTTCAACCCTTAGGAAGCCCAGGATGGGGAGATCTGGGTGACTTTTACAGAGGAATGCTGAGTTTTTCCACGTGTCAAGGTAAGACAGCAAGGCTTGTGAACTGAACCCACGTTTGTGCTGCTAAGAGTAATTTGCTGAGGGGTTTGAAGGCACAAACAGCTGGGACAAGGGGCTGAATTCACTTGTTTAGGATTTATTCTGCCTGAGGATGAACACAAAATTCAACCTGAAACTGGCTGGTTAAGAAACTGGAATGGCTTGAACAGGCAGGAAGATGCAAAACCCCAAGTATGAGAAGTTTTGTCACCATGAAGTTTGCCAAGCTTTGGAACAGGTTGCCCAGAGCTTGTACAGTCTCTGGTTTTGGAGGTTTACAAGAGTAAACTGGTGAGAGAGAAAATAAGATTTGAGTGCCAGGGAAGTGGGGATGGAGCATGACTTCAGTTCTGCACCACGAGGCCCTGATTTTGCTGAATGCTGCTCTGGCCTCTGAACCAGAACCCAGTTCCCAGGGCTGTAAGAAGCTCCTTGGAGGGAGCAGGGACTGTGCAATGGAGCAGGAATTATTTGTTTCTAGTACATGGCCCAGATTTCAACCATGCTTTTTCTGTAGTGATGAGCAGTACCAGACACTTGCACAACTTCCCCTCTGGCAGAGATGTATTTGATGTAAATACATGTGCTGCAGCTTCAGACACAATAAATGTATTTGAGGGTAACAGGCTGAGTAATCTGGTGCTTGGCAGCTGCTCTGTTGTGGGGATTTTTGCTTTACTGTTAGCAGTGCTTGTGACATCCGTAAATGAAAAAAGGAAGAGACAGTAACTGAACAGCCTTAATATCAAAATAGCTCCAGCTACAACTGCTTTACCTGAGAGGAGGAGTCGTGCTGGGTCTGTCTCCTGCCACAGGAGAGGGATTGCAATGCTCACAGTCCACTGGGGACATTCTCAAGCCATCTCTTTGAGAAATGTCTTTGCTCTGTCACCTGGGGAGGGACAGAAGGGGAGTTCTGGGAGCTGGCTGCTGAGAACATGGATTTCTTTTAATGCAGCTGCTGCTAGCAAGAAACCACAGTGATTCACGAGCTGTTCTTAGGGGAAAGCAGTGCCTTGTTATCAAGAATTTTGTCCTGGTGTGGTGGTGTTGGCCAATCTCACAGTCATAGCCAAAAATGTGCTTTTGATATAGGAGTGGAAACTCTGGGCAGAGGTAGAAACATCAAATCTTTCTTTCCACCCACTGCTCCCCTCATTGTCAGACAAAACTCATGAATCCAGGTACTTCAGCAGAGGTGAGGGATGGACAGTGGGCAGTGTAGGCTGCAAATTAAGTGGGAAAACAAAAAACCAGGGGGCTCTTGTGCAAGAGGGTGGCTTATCCTGGATTATGTGGGCTTCTTTAATGCAAATAGTTCTGAACATAAACATTTACTGTTTAAAATTCATGGTGGCTTAATTGTGGAGGAAATGCCTGTGTAAATGCAGCCTATCAAATGGCTCCAGTGCTGGAGGGAGAAACATTCCCAGATTGACCAGGCCTTTCAAGTGCTGCTTGGTTAGAGAACTGGGGGGCTGTGTTTGCAGTGTGCCAAATGTAGATTTCAGCCTTAAAGGCTTGTGAGGCTTCTCCTGGCAGCGGTGCCTGTTCACATGCAAAGTCCCAGCAGGACATGGAAAACCAGCTGGGGGTGGCTGGGCAGGTACAAAGTGTGAGGAAGGTGAACCTCTGGATGTGTGAACAAAGGTTGCCTGTGACCTTTCTTCCTGCTGCTTATGTGACTTATTTCTGCTGGCACTTGGTCTGGCAGCAGCTTACAGACAGCTCTTGGGTGCCTGTGGAGAAACTGGAACTGTGCAAAGCCTTTTCACCATGTCCAGGTGCTGCCTCTGCCCACACTGAGCTGTTCTGCTGCTTCCCCCAAATTCCAAAGGAATTCTCTGGAGTGCAGCCCTGTGGCACCTTGAGCTTGACACCTCTCATCAGGATGAGTGTCCCCAGCCCCTGTCCTGGCAGCGAGGGCTGTCTGCAGTGCCTGGGTGTGCTGTGAGCCTGAGCAGGGGTCAGTCCCTTCTGTGGCACAGGGCACGGTCAGGAATTGTGCCTGGAACCCAAGTTCATGGGGTCACTCGTGTGGTAACAGCACCTGCTACAACACCGGGTTCAGAGTTGCTTCTGGAAAGCAGAATATCTAGAGATAGATAAAATATCTAGAGATAGATAAAATATCTAGAGATAGATAAAATATCTAGAGATGATGATACTCTAGAGCAGCAGGAGGCTGGGGAGGAGCGAAGGGGAGAGCTGTGAGGAAGGTCAGTGCTGCAGCAGGTGGGATGTGGGACTCTGGTGCATTTCTGTGTTGAGCTGCTTGCAGAGCTGTCCCTGGGATGGCAAACCCAGGCTCCAGCCTGGTCTGAGAAGAGCTTCCCTTGCTGGGTCCTGCTCACTGTGAGTGCTCTGCACAGCTCCTGTCAGCCCCAACTTCCCAGCCCCTCTCCCACCACAGAACGCTGCCCAGCACAGCTCAGAAGAGTTCTGATGTGTGTTCAGAGTAAATTCCTGTTATAACAGGAAAAAAGAGCAAATTGCCCAAGTCTTTTTAACATCTGTGAGTTGCAGTGAATGAGCAGTTCCCAGCCAGAGTCTCCTTGTCCTGACTTGGTGTGCAAAGGCCGCAGGCTCTGAGTGAGTGTGGAAGGAGACGAGAGCAGGGTGAGGAGTGACTGTGCTGCTGGCAGTGCTGAGCTCTGGACTCAGCAGCACTGATTGTTCAACCTGCAGAGCTCCCTAATGCTGCTGCTGTCCTCAGAACACCCAGGACAAAACTTCTGCAAGGTGCCTACAGAAAAGAGACAACAGAACTGCTTGAGAGTCCTGGCCTGAGTGGGTTGACCATGGGAAGCTGGACCAGCAGTGCCTCATGCCAAGAACATAATTGTTGCAGGCAAATGACTGCAATCTGCCTGTGAGAAGCTATTTTAAAGACTCTTGATTTGTGCCTGGGCTTTAACCTGCAGTTGGCATTCATAAGTTACCCTATGCAGAGCTGCAAAGAGCTTAATGACCTTTGAGACATCCACTAAACTTCCTCTGTGAGGAAAACCAGCCCGAGCTCACTTGTTTTGTTTAAAGAAATGTCTTTTCTCTGCAACCAAAATTGCTGTTTGTGACTGCCTTCAGTGGGAGAGAAGATCTCTGGCACAAACTTCTGGAGCTCCTTCTGAGTTGCTTCCATCATTACAAGTATTTTGCAAAGTAAACTCTCTCCTATTGCTTGGAATTGTTTTCTGCCAGATTGTGGAGCATTGTTGTTCACAGGAACCGGCTGGGGGGTGGACAGTGGAAATGTGCTCGAGTCGGTGTCTAGTGAGTGGCTTGGTTGAGGATGGCTGGTGGTTATTCAGGTTTTCAGTTTCTCAGAAGTGCTGCTCTGAGTAAGCTGGGTGCTGTTTTGGAGAGCCAGAGGCTGGAGGATGGGCTGTGAGGGCATGGCAGAAACAGCCAGAGAAGCTGAGCAGGAGCTGCCCAAGGAGAGTGAGCTGTGTCCCCACTCTGGCTCCTGGTGGCCTCATGTCCTGGCACTGCTGTACAGGGACCTGCTCCAGGCTTCCTGGGGCAGGAGCCTCTCCTGCAGGGCTGGGGGCCAGCTGGGCCAGCAGAACCCCTGCCCAGGGCTGGGTGAGTGGGGCTGTTTGCTCAGCAGGGCAGTGCTGCCCTCCAGGCCGGGTCAGCACCCGGTGCTCCCCATCCTGGGCACACCTCGAGCACTGGGGCTTGTCAGGGCCTCCTTCCCCTGCTGGAGGAGTCTCCTTTTTGCTGGTTGCTGGGACCAGTGCCACCTTCCTTAGCTCTTTCTTGCCCAACCTCCCGTGATCTGTGGCTGCAGTTTCACTTTCTGCAGAGGAGCCCTGGCAGCAGCTGGAGCTGCTGAGCCAAGCTGCTGCTGCTGCTCCTCAGGAGGTGGGGCTGAGCAAGTAGCCCCTGTGGCAACCTCGGCCACGTGTGAGGCTGCCAAAACCATTGCTATGCAGCCAGGGTTGCCTGCCCAGTCCTGATCCCAGCTGAGTTGCAACACTCCGAAACTGGCTCTGACCATGTTGTTGGTGCAGTTGTTCCTGTCGGCTCTGCCTGGTCCCTGCCAGCACAGCACTGGGGAGCTCCAGCAGCACAGGTGAGCTCGCCTTTCCCAGGCTCTGGGCGCTGTTTGATGGGTGGGAAGGGTGCTGAGGCCAGAATGCTGCTGGTGGCATCAGCAGGTGTCCCAGGTGTCAGACACAGGGCAGGTCACCCACTGTATTTCTCAGGATCACAATTAACACCAGGGACACTCCAGGGTCCTGGCTCCTGGGGGCTGAAGTTTGGCTGCTGTCAGAGGCACGTCAGTCCTTCCCTCTTCACCCCACTCCAGGTGTGCTGCAGCACTGCTGCTCCAGCTTGGCTGCACAGAACATCCCCGTGATCCAGGGATCTGCTCTCAGCCCTGCCAGGGGAGCAGGGAAATCAATCCCTGCTGGGGAAGCAGTTCTGAAGAGGGGAAGGCATTGGGAAGGGTGTTGGTGGGGTTTCTGATGTGTTGGCTGTGCACATTTCTACCTGCTGGCAGGTTAGCCAGCAAAATGGGAGTTGTGTTTGGCTGTTGGCTTGCAGGATGAGCATTCAGCCCAAGAAAATTATCCCAGGTTTTTTTCCTTTTGCTTTTCTAGTGAAATCATGGGAACATGAGCAAAACTACAGTGGGTTTTTCATCCTCATTCACTGGTACTGTCTGGGATCCTTTAGTTCAGCTTCTAAAGCTGTAAGCAAGTCAATGACCATGTGCAGAGTGTATATATATATATATATATATGTGTATGTATGTATTTCCTTTCCTTCTCCTGAGGTGTGTTCCAGGCTGGAAATCTCTAGGGCAGGGCTCTGATTCATTGTCTGCAGAGCACCCAGAGCCTGGGTGTTTAAAGGTTTGGTCTCTTATCTGTAGAAGTACACCTAATGAATATCATGGGAAAGAGATAAAGCCACAGTAAACTGCTGAGAAGAAATAAAGTAAAACTGGATCAGGAATCAAGGAGTTGAGGCTCCTTCCTGTGTTCCTGTTGATGCTCCAGACAGGTGTCCTGCAGAGCAAGGGAGGACCTGTGAGGGGCTGGGAGCTTGTGAACAGCAGAGAGAAGCTGGAGTCCAGCTCTGCTCTGCCATGTGCAGGGTCTTGCTTACAGAGCTGTGTTCTCCCTGTTTAACAGCAGAGCTTTGCCTTCCATTTAAATGCCTTTGCTGTCTCCTGCCTTGAGCTGTTTGCAGCAAGCAGTTGTTTTGGAAGCTGGCATTTCCATCCAGGATGGCAAACTGACTGCTTGAACAGCCAAATGGAAGGGAGGTCTAATTCTCACTGAACACAGCAGTGAATACTTTTCTCTGAGACACCCTTGGAATTTCATTCCCCAGTTTTTAAGCCCAGAGGGTTAACAATAGAACTGAAAATGGCATGGGAGCAGGAGTGAGCATCACAGGGATGAGCTCGTGTTGGTAAAGCAGAGCAGAGTTGCAGCAAGCCTGAGCTGTTGATAAGACAGATAAAAGCACTTTCAGTGTTTACATTTGTACTTAAACCTGTAGCAGTTCAAAGGTTTTGGAGCAGCTCATTCCCTACCATATCTTTTTGTTTATGGCTGCCTGTGTCTCATATCCAGCTGCCCAGGGCATTAATCCATTAATTTACCAGGATAAGCCTTTCTGTCTCTCTCCTGCTGCAGGAGATACAGGCCTGTATTGTCTTGTGCTTGAAGAGGTTTTTCCTTTTAAGAAATGAGGGCATAATTGTGTTCCTGAGTGGAGGGCAAGGTGCCACTCTGCAGTTCTGGAGCAGGCTGGTGCCAGGAGCAGCAGAGCCAGCTGTGAGCAGGAATTATTGCCTTGCCCTGCCATGGATCCCCACTGCACTGGAACCTTGGCACGGGGTGCTTGGTGCCTGACCTGCTGTCCCTCTAACCCACCCCTTTGTTTCAGTCTTTTTCCTTTCCTCACCCTTTCTCTTTATTCTGGCTGTTGTTGTTCACCTGCTGGTGACAGTCTGCCTGGGAAGGGGTCCTGAGCAGTGGAAGGGAGGAGTGGTGCTTGTGTCAGAGCTGCTCTTGGGCAGAGCAGGCTGTCCTGCCCCACAGCCTCAGGAGTCTTCTCAGGGGTGATTCCCTTCCTGCTGCAGCAGCCTCAGAGAAATATGGTGAAGCTTATGTTGGCAAAAGGCAAAAAGCCACAATGAACAAGGCATTGTTCTGCTAATGAAGAGCACAATTGTATTCCTTTACTTGTCTTGAGTATTTTGTGCTTCAAACACCAGTGCTCCTGCAGCCTGCTTTGTTTTGGTTCTTGTTTCCTATGCTGTGTTCTCACATGTACTGCAGGAAATCTCTGCCTCTCCTCCCTCTGCCAATGTTTTGTTCCCTTATCCTAATCAAAATTCCAACAGCTGAATTTGCCTGTGGACTTCTACGTGTGCCTTGCCAGTCCCTTGTTGCCAGCTGCTGCCGAATGCCGGGGAGTTCACCTGGTGCCTTGTGCTCTGTGCCAGAGCTGATCCATCCCAGCCTGAGCAGACAGCTGACACCAACCCTTGGTGAGAATACCTGCTTTGGGTCAGCCTGAAGGTGCCTCTCGTGGGGCTGATGTCTGGTCTGGTTTGTTGCTGGGTGCCTTGGCTGGAGATGCTGCAGAGCCAGGGAGCCGTGCCCGGGGCTGGAGTGAGTCATGGGAGCGCTGGGCCCAGGCACGAAACCCTGGGCTGTGGGAGGGAGATGCAGGGACTGCCCTCCCTCAGCTGCTTCTGCTGTCACTGCCTTGTTTTCACTGTTGGCCAGCTGGCTTACACGGTCCAGGATTTGTTTTGATGCTGTGGATGGGATTTATTTAACTTCCAGGATGTGGTGGTCATCTCAGCAGTGATAACATGATTTGGCCTATCTAAATGGCATCTTCTGTCTCAGTGCCCAGCATCTGAGGTCCCTGAATAGTTTGAAATAGCTGCACTGCAGCCTCTGCATTGGGATGTGACTTTTAAAGAATCTCAGGCATTTTCCTCTCCATCCATGATTTAAAAAAAAAGTGGGAAAGGGAAGAAAAAGTAGTTTTGTCTCTTGTTACTTAAGAATTGGGATTTAGCTCACGGTTCCAATGGCATACCTTGGACTAGTGGTAAAAACCTGTAGGGAAGCTGCTGAGATCACCCCTAACCCAGAACATACGTGAGCATTCCTTGTTCACCTTCCAGCTGAAGCCTTGCTGATGTCCAGTAATCTTATTTTTAAACCAGATCTGATTCATGCTGTATTTTCTATGCCAGATGAGGTCCTTGGTTGTGAGTAAGTGTTGTGACTGTAGCTGGCAGGAGCGCTGCATGATTGCCTCACTTCAGGAAATGTTAAAATAACACTTTTTTTTCTTAGAAAGCTCGTTTGCACCCCTCCCACTTCTAATTCTCCTAATAGCTGCCCCCAGTTTGGCAGCTGTGTGACAGAGGGCTGTTTGTGTGCTGAGAGGGAGCAGAGCTGGAGGAGAGGTGCGCAGAGCGAGCGAGTCTCTGGCCAGGCCGCCTCAAACGTTTCAGAGCTTTCTCTGCAATCTGGAAGGAAAACTGCTAAACTGTGAGAAGGATCTTGCTCCTCCCCCTGGGCTCTGCAGCTGAAACGAGGGATTTTTTTGTTATATATATTTTTTTCCTCTCGGAGAGGAGAAGCTGCCCCAGCTGAAGCCGCTCACAGCAGGTTTATCTGCGGGGCTCGAGGGGCCGGGAGCTGCTGGAATGAGAGGCCCCCAAGGCTGGAGCCAGCAGCCTCTGTCTGCTGCTCTGGACTCACAGTCAGCCCTCCAAGGTACTCAGCAAAGCCTTAGCTGGGCACAGCCATCTCCTCAGCCCTGTAGCCACGCCAGGTTGGTGGGAAGGAAGCACACGTTGTTGGGATGAACAGATGAACGTGGCACACGAGGCCCAACGTGCTAATGTTTAACTTGTCTCTTGGCTTTTTTTGTCTTTTATTTTTTTAACTTGTCTCTGTTTTTCTTTCCATCCATTAGGCAATCCTGAGCGGTGCACATCTTGACAAAGTCTCCTGGCAACGTTTTCTGCGGGGCTGGATGACAGCAGAAGCCGCCAGGTAAATCGATGAGCCCGTAAAGAGGCGGAATCAGGCCGCACGATGGGTCAGAAGGTCACAGGTGGGATAAAGACTGTAGATATGAGGGACCCTGTGTACAGGCCACTGAAACAGGAGCTCCAGGGCCTGGACTACAGCAAACCCACCCGGCTGGACCTGCTGCTGGACATGCCCCCGGTGTCCTACGAGGTGCAGTTGCTGCATTCGTGGAACAACGACGACCGCTCGCTGAACGTGTTTGTGAAAGAGGATGACAAACTGATATTTCACCGGCATCCGGTGGCCCAGAGCACAGATGCCATCAGGGGCAAGGTGGGCTACACGCGGGGCCTGCACGTGTGGCAGATCACGTGGGCCATGCGCCAGCGGGGCACCCACGCCGTGGTCGGGGTGGCCACCGCAGAGGCCCCCCTGCACTCCGTGGGCTACACCACCCTCGTGGGCAACAACCACGAGTCCTGGGGCTGGGACCTGGGGCGCAACAGACTCTACCACGACGGCAAGAACCAGCCCAGCAAAACCTACCCCGCCTTCCTAGAGCCGGACGAGACTTTCATCGTGCCCGACTCCTTCCTGGTGGTTCTGGACATGGACGATGGCACGCTGAGCTTCATCGTGGATGGGCAGTACATGGGGGTCGCCTTTCGAGGACTCAAGGGGAAAAAACTCTACCCAGTGGTGAGCGCCGTGTGGGGCCACTGCGAAATTCGGATGTGCTACTTGAACGGGCTTGACCGTGAGTATGACCGTGGCAGCACGGCCCTGTGGCTGCCCTTGCCGGGCCATCCTGGGGAGGGCTTTTCCCTTTCCAGAGAGGCCAGGATTGGTGTCAGCAGAGGGATTGCAGCTCTGAATCCTGCAGGGCAAATGCACAAAGTCAGTCTGGCTGCTCAGCTGTGCTGTCACCACAGCTCTGCGGGGAGCAGGCAGGGCCTGGGGAGGTGGTTTGGTGTGAAGAGGTGATGCCAGGTGTCCAGCTAGAGATGGGAAACCTTGTAATGCTACCAAAAGAGCAGCAGGAGCATTCCTCTGACAGTTGCATTACTGGCACTGGAGTCCTGGGGTCTCTGTACAGAAACAGTCCCCTCCTTAAATGGATAATGAAGGGATGCTTGAAATCCCTTGCAGGCAAACAACAGGGACAGATTTTCCCATCTAAGAAAATGGGAATGTTTTCCACCTTTCAAAGTAGCTGACTTCCCTGCCTCTCCAGAGCAGGGTGTGCTCGTTCTAGCGAGGGGCTGGATGCTGTAGTCAGCCCAACTTGCATGCCAGGCCTTTTACTAACAGGCACATCAGTCTCTAGCTAAGCTTAGTAATAAATTTGTCTGTCCAAATGTGCTAAAGTCTGTTATCTCTCATAGTCAGAAGTTCCCATGGGGCCAGACTGTGACTCAGTCCTCTGGGTAGGGTGGAGGGGAGAGGTGAAGGAAGTGGATTAAAATCTGGATTTATGTTGCGAGTGAAATAAGTTTGGCAGTATTGGTATGAAGAGTAGTTTCCCCTGCATTCCAGAACGGGGCTGTAGCAAATTGGGCTCTTGTGTTTGTGCTGGAGGTGTCCTAATGCTGGCCCAGCACTGGTAAACCCTGAGTACAGCAAAGCTGCCACCAGCACCAGAAAAACTGAGCTGCCAGGATGACCTGGACAGCCTTGCAAAGGGGCAGGAGCAAAATCTGCAAGTGCTTCAGGAAACACACTTCAGCTCTGCAAGACCAAACAGAGAGCTCTTGGCAGAGCATTTCCTCACCCAAAGAAAGCCCAGCTCCTTCTGCCACAGCAGCTTAAAGAAAGTCAGCAGCTCCAGGAACCGGGTTTGCCGGAGGGTCAAAGCCAAAACCTGCAGCTCCACTCAAAGGCAGCGAGTGTGTGGAGCTGCTGGCACAGAGCTGCACTTTGCAGGGAAAGGGCCACCTCCAGGGCTGGGTTTGGTTCTAATGTGCTCTCAGCTAAGGAGTGAATGGTGGGCACCAGGCCAGCAGTGACTGGATGCTATTTTGGCACAGATAGAAAGAAGGTGTCTGGCTCTAACCACTTGTGAGCATTCAATAGCAACACTGTCCAGTGATTGTAGTGCTTGTGAATGGAAGGAGGTCAGATTTGTGTGTGCTTTCTCCTTTGCTCTCCTGTCAGACCGGGTTATCAGTGCAGGCTGAGGACAAATCTTAACCTCTGTGGAAGATCCTCTCCCTGTAAGGCCACTGCAGTGAGATGTGTTTGTTCTGTGGATATCTGAAGGCTCTGGAGGTCAGGCCCTGTGTCCTGGGGATGCTGGGCAGTGCCTCTGTCCCAGCTCTTTCCCCATGGGACTGGGGCAGATTTTGGATGCAGTGGGTCTGTGCCCCTGTGGTTTGAGAATAAACCACGCTGGGGAGTGCCAGAGGAGTGCTGCCACTCGTGGGCCTGTTTGGCAGCATCCCAGGTGGGCACAGAGCTGCTGTGCTGCAGGGACAGCACCCCAGGATGGGGCAGGGCACAGGGGACCAGGGCTGGCTCTGTGACACAGAACAGCTCAGAGCTGGGCTCGGGGGCTGGGGGAACACTCAGGTTCATTTGGCACGTAGCAGTGGCAGCTGGAGCTGTAGGCATCTACCAAAGGTACTGAAAGCTGCAGCTTCTCAGCCAAACCCATTCTGTGGGGGCTCTTGGGTGTCTGTGTTCAGCCCCAGCAAAGGAAACTTGCTAGAGGTGCAGGCAGAGCCCCTCAGGCAATAGAAGGATAACTGGACATTATCTGCTTTGGGATGCCTGTCAGCCCTCTCTGGGGGCAGGACAAACCCCTCAGGCTTGAGCAGTGTCAGGGTGAGCTTTGACAGCAGCAGAGGCTGTGAGGAGCTAATGTGAATCTTCCTCCTGTGCAGCTGGGATGTTTGACCTCAGTCCCCTCTGTGTTGTGAGTGACTCCTCAGCAGCCCATGTGCCATTCCTGCAGAACTTGTATAATCTTGTTCAGGGCTTTAAGTACAGGATGCAGAAAAAGATAGCCAAAGGCTTGTGTCCTTCCCAGGTTTGTGGCACAGGAGGGACTGCTCCAGTGGGAAGTGTCAGGGTGCAAGCAGTAAGATGAAGCTTTGACAGGTGGCTTTGTTTTTCATGGGAGCTGTGAGATGGAGGGGCTGACAGCTGTTACCCTCCCGTTTGAGATAAATCACGGCACTTTCTGGGTACCCAGACACACTCTGCCTGCTGTAGTCTTTTACTTCAGTGGCTCTTACAGAAGTTTCTGGATACTGCAGTAAGAGGAATGAGCTAAAGATGTGTTCTGACTGGAATGAGTGGAATT
Organism: Parus major; assembly: GCF_001522545.3. Lineage (NCBI taxonomy): Eukaryota > Metazoa > Chordata > Aves > Passeriformes > Paridae > Parus > Parus major. The sequence goes on from NC_031789.1 coordinate 6,921,038, forward strand.
GCAGAGGAGGAACTTGCAGTCAGTATTCCAGGATTGTTTCATTCACACATTAAACAGCCTGCAGGAACCTCATGCTCTGCTGGTGTGTGGTGAGCTGAAGCTGCTGAGGCCCTGCAGACAGCACTCACTTCTCTTGCTCAGTGTTCCTGGGGGGTTGAGGAGCAGCAGGTGAGTGTTACCTGTGGGCTGGGCTGTTCATGTCTCGGCTCTCTCTCCCCAGCTGAACCACTGCCTCTGATGGACTTGTGCCGGCGAGCCGTGAGGCTTGCCCTGGGCAAGGACAGACTGACTGAGATCCCCACCCTGCCCCTGCCAGCCTCCCTCAAGAGTTACCTGCTCTACCAATGACCCTCGTGCTCCAGGACAGGTGGCACCAAGGCGGTGATGGGCGCTCTCCACCCTCGTGTCGGCCCCGTCGCTGCAGCTCCCTGGCCAAAGGATTCCTGCCACAGCTTCATCCTCCTGTGCCCTCACTGCGAGCTCTCCAGCAGCCCTTGTTCCTCTGCTTTGTTCCTTGGAAGCCACTTCCCCTGCACACTTACAAAAGGAACATTTACAGAGGCTCTGTGCCTGCCTGCTCCTGGGAAAAGGCTCTGCTGCCTCCCCCGGCTCCGAGGGCCTCGGGGGGAATTCTTCTGTACCAGCTAAAGGGAAGAATGATCATCAAAGAACAATAATAAAAATAAAAGTAAGAATAAAAACATAATTTGGGGAAAGAGGAGGCATTAGGAATAGGAATGTTAAGACCAGGTACTAAGATAGGAAAGGCTCAGGATGGCCAGCAGAGTTGGGAAGAGTCTGGAATACCTTAAGGAATTAACTAATGAGTTTTTAAAAGCCAAAAAATAAAAAGTACAACCCCAAACCCTGAAACACCAAAAGCAAGAGCCCTTCCAGCAGGACACTCCTAGTTTGGAGGAGGTGGTTATGTTGCTGATGTCTGTATCTGTGCTGGGACATCTCACCTTGCTCTGTTGCTGTTCCACAGGTTGACTCCTGCTTTCTTGTTTGTCACCATTGCTTGTCCTGCTCCATCCTCTGCTCTGCCTCCTCCTGGTGGGTTTGGCTCAGTTGATTTTGCAGTCAGGCTGTCTTTAACATCTCCTTCCTGACTGAGAGCTGCAGCTTTTGCTCTGGGGTTCCTGGCTGCTGTGGGAACAGGGGAGGATGAGCTTGTGCCATGGGCTGGGACCATCTCTATGGGCTTTGTCCCCCAGTGCAGGTCCTGTCCTGAGCTCTACTCCATGCCCAGACTTTAGAGAAACTAGCATTCCTCTCATGGCACTGCCAGGGAATTCTCTTCTTGGATAAACTGCTTAAATTCATCCTGACCATGGTTGGTTCTGCCACAGACCATCTGCTCTAAACTCTGCAGCAGGAGTGGTTCTGTGCCCTGCCGGGGCAGGAGGGTGTCCCACAGGAGTGTGGCTGCACAAGTGGCACCAGCAGGTGAGCCCAGGAGGGGACTGCTGCAGCCTGGGAGGGTTAAACAGAGCCCAGGGGGATCTTCAGGCACAGCAAGAGGAAAATGAACCTCTGCAGAGCTGGGGAGCAGGAGGGAGCTGCAATAACCGGGACGAGCAATTCAGGCAAAATCAGCACATCCCAAATAGATCCTCAGTAGCCAAGTAAAGAGGATGACACTCCTTTATTAGCAGGAGCTGCTCTCTTGACCTCTCCACAGGTTACTATGCTGCCTTTCTGGGGTTATTTTGCACATTTTGTGGTTTTTTTCTTGAAAAAATGTTTGTGTGATTGTGGTTTTGTTTTGTTGGTTTTTTGGTTGTTTTTTTGTTTTGTTTTGGTTTTTTTTTTTGCTTTTGAGTTATCCCTTCAGTTTTGTGTAGGTACAAATGAGTTTAGTTGTTGAAAATGTTAATATATATATTTGTGGTGTATGTATAAGAACATGTTTTAAACAGCTGCTGTAGGGTACCTTTTTGAAAATAAACTACTTGCATAGTATATTTTTTAAAGCACAGAGTTGGTGCCAAGACTGGGTGGGGTGTGATGTGCCCCTTTTTTAATCTAATATTATATGACTTTTTTTTCAACGTAGGGGTTTGTACTAGTTTCTGTTGCAGGGTGGGACACAAAATTCAGTGTGTGTGGAGCCCTACTTGGTTGCCTTCAACTTGAACCAGTGTCTTCCAGAACTCCAGGGAAGGAGCTGTGTTCTCCCTACTTCTAATGCTCTTTGTGCTCCCTCATTTCCATCTCTCCTCACTTCACCAGGACAGTGCTTTGTACAGTTTAAAATCCTTTCTATTTTATGACTGTAGATAATACTCAGTAACCTAATAAACTTTATTAAATATTACTTGGTGATGGGTTTTATTTGCATGAAATGATCAGATTTCCTTGTACTTTGTTTCTGCATGAGCAGTGAGCTTATTCCCAAGAATCCTGCCCAAACAGGCAGAGCAGGGGCTGCCATGGCCTGAGCTGTGCTTGGAAGAGGTTGAAGTTTAGAGCTGGTGTGGAGGAGGTGATGGAGGCAGAGACATGAGAGTGTGCAGCTGCCACCAGAGATGGAGCTGAAGATAATCCGTGGTCAGACAGCCTTGGGGTCCTGGTGGAGCTTGGTTTGCAGCAGCTTTTACAGCTCTGTCCCCTGGCTGTGCCCTCTCCAGGCTGGGCAGTGCTGAGCTGCTCCCACATCGTGTCAGCACCGAGCTTCAGCCTCTCCAGGTGTGGCGATGCTTTTGTCCATGATGATGAAGGATCCAAGTCCTCCTGCTCTCCACACACTTCTGTCTTCCCTGCAGCCACCAAGCTGTGTGTGGAAGCCAAATCTTTTATTAATCATGCTCTGCAACAGGTGAGGTTCAGCTGCAGCCTGAGAACCGCCTCAAAAGGGTCGTGGGGAGGGACGGCTCAAAAAAAGACAAGTGCTTTCTTGTCTCTAGTCAGGATAAGACTTTTTTAACAAAAATTTTGGGTTTCTCTTCCATGTGGAAAACCACATGATTAAGGGTTGTAGATCCTGAGCTGTAAGGTCCAGCAGAGTCGGTAATCACAGTTGTGGATTGAAAGCCAGAGCTTGTGCCTGCTGCTGCCCGGAGCCAGCATCCCTTCCCTTGAGGAGGCTGGAGTGAGGCTGGAGGGTGCTGGGAGGTGCAGGAGCTGGGGAGGGGCAGAAAACTGAGGAATTAGTTCATGCTCAGCTCCAGACACCCAAACAGGCTCGTGTTCCAGCTGCATGGAATATTTGAAACAAATGACCGGCTCGGGGCTGGGAGCCTGCAGTGTTTATGTACAGTGCCATGGCAACAGGGGAGGAAGTCATGAGCTGGGGATTGGACCTGATGGAATCAACAAATGATATCACAGATTAGCAAATCCTCGTAAATCTGTGGCTCTCTGCTGCCCTGCTGTTCTTGCCTCCATCCCAGCCTGGCAGCGTGGAGAGCAGATCTCTGTGAGCAGAGTCAAAGCTGCAGTGGAGCAGCTTTTGGTTCTTCCTGTGAGCTGAGGCTTTGTGGGAGTAATCTGTGTCCAGAATAGTGTGCAAGAGGGGAAATGTTCAGTGGAGGAGCTGATAAGGAAATCCATCACCTTTCTTTGGCATTCTCCTGTCCTGGGTGCGGGTTACACTCCCGTGCCTGGGGATCTTCATCAAAGCTGTGACAGGAAAACTTGGAGAGGGAAAAGACAATTTCCAATTCTCTCCCTTGTCTGCAGGACTGAGGGTTTATTTCTGAGCTCAAACAACTTCCCTCTTGGAGCCCAGCCACCAGTCTGTAGCTGTCAAGTCCTTTGCCAGTATCAAGGCAATTTTCCCTTTCCCTGGGCCTGAGATGTGGGAACTTGAAAGAACGTGCGTCATTCTTTTAAGAACTTATTTTGGCAGTCACACCTTTTCTCCTGCATAAGGTAAGACAATTATGAAAAACAGTTCCTAGCACACTGCCCCTCTTCTCTCCCCCTCGCTTCCTATGCAGAGCTAATGCCGTTGATCTTATGCCAAAGTTGCATTTGACTGGAGAAGGAAATATTGTGATTTATTAAGTAAAGTTTATTAAAATTAAAAGCCTAACCTGAAGCACAACCTTTCTTGGCTTACAAAACAGTGCTGAAAGGAACAAAACTCATTCAATGCTTGCACAAAACACACTGCAGCACTGATCCTGCCCTTGCACATGTTTTCATTCGGAACTATTGCAGGCTTGTCTGCCCTTCAGACAGAAAACTATTCGAAGCAGCTGCCAGATGTTTTGTCTGCCTCGTGTTTTAGAGTTCGCTGTTCCCAGCGGGTGCTGGGGCTGTCCTGTGCGTTCTGTTCCTGTGGCACCTTGGCAGCTGTGCCCCACACAAAGCCAGCTTTGGCTGCACTGTGTCCCTCTGCCCCTGCTGCTGCCCATGCACCGCCTGCTCCTCGCTGCTCTCCAGGCTCAAGGTGAGCTACAGCCTCCTGCAGTAAAAACTCCTGAATAAAATAAAATAAATAAAATAAAATAAATAAAATAATAAAATAAAAGCACTCCTGGCCTGAACTGAGCCCTTGATGAGCAGCTGAGGTTCAGGGCTCAGGCACCTCTTGGGCTGGAACTTAGCTGAAATATAAATCTCATTTCCCCCCATCAGAGGGATGAAAAATCCTCAAATACAACGGAGTGAGGCTAAGACCTCTGCTTTTTTCTGAACTGTGACAAATGTGACTCAATCCAAAGGGAGATACCTGCTGAACAGGGAATACCTTGGTGTTGGAGTCTGAGATACAGAGTGTGTGCCCTTGTTTTTAATACTTAGTTATAGGATTCAAAAAACCACTGAATTTCATATAATATGAAATTCATGAGTGTGTTTTCATGGTGATACATGAGAACAAATGTTAAAGTTAGATAGGAAAAGTGTAAATGTGTAGATTAGAAAGTTTTTTAAATCACTGGGTGAAAAAGTAGTTTAGAGAACAAGAGACAAGATGGAGGATTTAGGGTGTTGTCTCTTGTCCTTCTTCTTTCTCCTTCATCTTCTTCTCCTAGGGGTTTTTGGGTAGTAGTGAGTGATTGGGTAAAAAATGTCACAGTGCAGCACACGGGTATTGGGTCACTAAGAAAAATAATTGAGTTGGCATCTGTTAATTGGGTAAATGAACATATAAAAGACCTTGAAGAAGATCTTTGTTGGCCATTTTACCCCTTTTCTATCATAGTGCACACAGCTCCTTGTACCTTGTAATGCTGATAAGGAAAAATAAACAACTGAGACCGAACGAGAGAAAACTGCCTCCCTCTCATCAATCTTCAGTTCAAAGGGAAAAAGAACCCAAATCCAAAAGTCCTATAACTAGACACCTTGGGATTTCCTTGGTGTTTGCCTGGCTTTGACACATTGTTGGTGTAGAATTTGTTAACTGGGAGCAGTTAATTTGCCATCCTGTTTCGAGGCACCTCCTTGGCTTTCTGTGCTTCTGCCCCGCTTCTGGAAAACCACATCCTGCACACGTGGGGCATCCTGGGCCAGAGCCCTCATTAAATGGCTTTAACCTGCAATTTCTCACTTTGCTCAGACTCCCATCCTTTAATAATCAGAGGAGTCCTGTCCACGCTTTTGGGGCACCTGGCATTGCTCTTGCCATGCCATGAGGTGTGACTGTCCTGCAGCCAGCAGCTCGTGGCCAAGGGAAGCTCTGCTGGCCAGAGGTGTTGGCCAGGACAGAGGAGCCACTCGTGGGGAACCTTGTGGAGAACACCTGCTTGGTCCTGAGGATTCCCTGTAATGCCTGCTCCCACCAGAGCCTGTTCCCTCCAGAACCTCTTACTGAGCATTATTTAGGAACACCTAACAACATTTCAGTCTAAAGCCTGCACAAGCAAAAAAGGTTCTCCAACTTATTTTTTAAAAGGTACATGGGCAGGCAAGAAACACCTTCCTAAACTGGAATCTGGTAGGACACAGGTGTGGATTTATTTTTTTTTCGCCTTTTATGAAAAAACACTGAAGGTTTCCCACAATTGAAATGGGTCTGAACATTTTGTTCTCTCAGTTTTCTCAAAACAGGACCTTTGAGAGTGCAGAACTTTCTGGTAGGCTGCAGGTAAAGTGCCATCCACCAAAGCAGTAACTTAATTTCCTGCCACAGGCTGGATGTTTTCTTTGGAAGAGAACCACCTAATGTTGATAAGGTCTGTTTCTACTTAATTTGAGGTCCAGCAGAGACTTGAGGAGTACCAGCTGTTATTCCTAAATATGATCTGTATTTTTCAAACTGTCTAGACACCTGGGTGGGTTGCACACATTACCAGCAAAGGTAGTTAATCATGTCAAAGGTTCCCTTTCTCTAAAGGTTTGTTTTGTTTAATGAGCTATATGGAAACCCAGGGGAGCACGGGGAATCAAGCAGACAAGTGAGGAAATTTGATCACTGAGGCTGACACTCGGACATTTTTCATTCTGACCTGGTGTAGAGAGAGCAGAGATTTCAGGAGTTATTGGCTGTGGTGTTTGATGACACCTCTGGCACAGTAAACCCTCACACAGTGGGCTGTGGGATGTTTCACGTCTGCCCTCTGTGAAATGGTGTTAAATGAAAACTGACTGAAATTGTGCTGCACAATAGGAAGGCACAGCACTGAAATTTAGATTTACAGAACGCCAGAAGTGCAATTTACAACTGATTGTAAAGGAAAACCTAGAAGAATGAGCACTCAAGGTCCTTATGATGCATCCTTCTTGGATAAATGTGTTCTCAATTAGTGCTCTCACAGATGTCACCTCTGTGATAAAACCCTTTTATTAGAAAGAAGGAGATTCTTCATATTCAATCTGATTGGTTTATTTGCATTTAAAAAAATAGAGAAATGCAAATAACTGTGGAGTTGAAAAGGGTGAGAGACAGGGCAGGAACCCACCTGAGAAGCTGCATCCTACAGCTCAGACACTCCTGAGGTGAGCTTGCAGATCATGGATGTGGAATGTGGGTCCTGGAGGATTCTTAACACAATTCCTAACACAGCAGAGACTTGTGGCACACACGCTTCAGGCCTGTATTTTCTTGTGTTTGTGTTTGCTAACTGTGTTTTGAATTCATAGTCAAGACTAACCATGGCCTTCACTAGAATGAACTTGTTTTCCTCTCTCGGGTTGCCTGGCACTAATCACAAGAACTTTTCAGTAAGCACAAGGGGTGTATCTTTCTCTACAAACAGCAGAGACAAATAAAATAATATTCTGGTCAAACAGGTGGGGTGTTTGCAACCTAAACAACCCAAGACAAGCTATGATTCATTTCCCAGTGAGTTTAAGGTGCAGTTTAGAAGAGCTGAGCACCAGCTCCCCAGATGGGTGTTAAACAGCATTGTCAGGAAGGGATGGACACTGAAAGAGCAGATCTAACTCTGGAAGAAGCCAGGATGCAAAAAGATTGCTGGTCAGGAAAAGCCTTTGACATGTGAATCTTTTACCAGATGCCTTTGGCAAAGGTTCAGAATCATAAGTGGGAAGAGAGGGGGGAGGGTTTGGCCCTGGGGCTGGCTGAGGATTCTGACTTTTGGATAAAGGTCTGTGGGTACCAGCTGGGGCAACTGAGGCTGAGCCTGCAGCATCTGCAGGGCTGGCAGCACTCAGGGTGATTTTCCTTGGGTGTTTTCCCAGTGCTCAGTGGCTCCCAGTGGTGCTAGAAGCTGTTTGAGAGAAGCAGAGTGCTGCAGACTGTGCTGTTTCTAAATGCTCTCAGATATCTCTCTTGCCAGATTCTCTTGGAGAGAGATAGAGTAATCAAACCAGGCTGGATGTAAAAGCACAGTCGTGTGTGTCCAGGGTATTGCCAAAGTGGACAGACTGTCCTGCCTGGGCCTGCCAGAAAAGTTGTGTTTTGTCCAGCGGAAAAGAAAACATCCTTTTCTCTTTGCACTTTGGAATTTGTCTTTTCAGACTCTGATCTCATCAGCAGAGTCTCTCCCACTATGACAAGTTTGGCCACCTTGGGTCAGGACCATGGTCCAGTAAATTGAGTTTTGTAGCAGTGGCCAAAACTTGGCTTTCCCCCAGAGAAAGTGGCAGAAGCTCCAAAGATTGCAGAGCTGCAAGGGGGAAGGAGGCTGAGCTCCCATTTGGAGCTCACAGCCTTTTGTGCTGGCTGTTCCATGCACTACAAAAGGCCCCTAAAGAAAGCACACAAGGAATGTTTCATACCTAACATGTTTCCTGGCTGAATTTTGGAGCACAGGCAGTTTGCAGCAGGCCCTGTGTGAGCTCTGTATCACAGCTGGCAGTCCAGGTGTGCCATCAGCACACACCTTTATTTCCAGGCTGCTCCATATTGCTGGAAATGCTGATTTCCTAAGAGAAGCACCTAAATACAGTGACATTTTTGCTGTCTTTTGCTTTAAACCCTCATCTTTATCTAGCATTGACCTTCTGTTTCACCCTTTACTGTCTGCATCAGATTAAAATGGCAGATTTCCTTGGATTAAATGTTAAACTGGGACTACCAACTGTAATTGGTAGCTTCACTAAGAATGACCCATTCTGCCAGAATGGCCACATGAGAAAACCCCACATTAGGCACTAGTGAAGTAAAATTGAAGTTCTTAGCACTCTGGAGCATGCAGAGTGGCTCTGCAGGAAAACAGCAGCTCGCAGTTCCAAGGACATCCTTGGAAGGAGGAGCTGCCCCTCTCCAGTCCCACTCTTCAGTCAGTTATGTTTGAAAACTTCTTTGCTGTGGGTGGTGGATGGGGATATGCTTAAAGCAATCAAACAAAGGTGGGAGGAGAAGAAGCAAAAAGAAACACTCTCCTGAAGCCAAATTATTTGGGGGGAAGGGGAAGTTGTTTTGTTTTGTTTAGTTTTCTGATAAAACATCCCTGCAGCCAAGACAAACAAAGATGCTTGCTCTAGATCTTGTTACCTTTGCTTTCCTTGGGCCCCATGTAATTCCCAGATTATTTTTATGGACTGTTTAATCCAGAGCTTTATTTCCCCTGTAGATAAATGGTATTTTAGATTCCAGGACAGCCTCAGATGCTAATACCAGCTGTCTAGACAAGAGTGGCCCATGAGCATGATCATAAATAAAGAGAGTCTTGGGGCTTTGGGGTTTTTTCCTTCCTTCTCTTGCCCAAATAACTTGAGAAAGACTGCAGGAGAGGCTGGCCCTGAGGAGGCAGGGACTGCACAGTTCTCACCTCCTTTGCCATCTTTTGGATGGAATTGAGCTGGGGCCATGCCAGAGGATGCCTGGTGTCTCAGAAATGTAAATATTTCTAGGGAAGGAGCCAGGGGCTGGAGCTCACAGTTATGCATCTCTAGGCTTCACAGAGGAGCACTGAAAAGGTTTTTATGCCTCTCATGGCTTTCACTACACGGATCTTCAGCTGGATTTTCCTGGGGGAAGGAGAAGTTTCTTGCAGCTTCTGTTCTTTGTTACAGCTGTGCAGCACTGTCCTCTGGCAGGGATGCCCTTATCACATTTCCTTTACTGATGCTATTAGAGAAAGCATTAATCCTCACTTAAAGCACATACTGATCTTTTCCTAATGGCACAGCTGATGCCAAAGTGCCCCACAGGCTGAAGAAGCAGATCAGGGGAAAAAAAAAAAAAGAGAAAAATCACAAGGCTTAAAAAGTTTTTGGTGGGTTGATTTTCTCTTGACAAATAAAGGTGCAGATATGTAATCCATAAAGTTTTCATGTTCCTTTAAACACTGGAAGAATCCTGCTCATACAATCATATTAAATGTGGATATTATTTTAAAAGAAGGAAAATTATAGAGTATGATTGATCCTGACCAAAAAAAGAAAGCAAAACTTTCATTTGGTGGGAAATATCAACATTTCAACATTTTCCAATACTGTCATTTTTAAGAAATCCCCAGATTCCTGCTCTCAACCAGCCTTTCTGGCCAGCAGCATTGGACACAAAGCCAGAACCCAGCAGAAAGAGTCTCTTTTAGCAGTGTACACACACCGTGTTTATAAAGCCTGCACTTTGTTTTTACTTGCCCCTTGTAGAGGATGTACAACTTCCTCAGCATTTCACTTCCATAGGTTCTCCAAAGGCTGGGGGATTCCAGCTGGCTGTGAGCCAAGGCAACCATAAATCAGCCGTGGCAAGAAGTTCCTTCTCTGCGTTGCTTCCCCACAGCAGCATTTTGGGGAGCATAATATTTTCATTTTCTGTGCACCACTGGGCTCTGCAGGGTCCTTTCTCTGCCCTTATGGTCTCAAGGAATTTTTTAAACAACCATTCTGTGCCCAAGGTTTGTGTGCTCCATGTGCACCTGTGGAGCCTCCTGCTCTGGCACCACGCAGGGCTTGGTGCTGGCATGCAAGGGCAGCCTGGATGTCACAGAAAATCCTGCTTTAGCATCATTTTGCCAGGCTGCAGTCTTCATCAGGTTGCAAAATCCAGGACAGGAGCTCTGCTCAGAACTGAAATGTCTTACAGATAAGCCCTGGAATAAGATAACCTAGAAGAGACTTTTTTCACTGGAGTTGAGACAAGAAAAAGAGTTGGACTTTTTTTCTGACGTACAAAGGGCTGGATGTTGGTGTTTTTCATTCTTCTAGAAAAATGTCTGTCCCTTTTTAGCCTTTCCAGAAGGTGACAGCCGGTAGTGGGAAAAGTGTGGAGGTCAGAAAGCAGCATGTGTCTGAGCTGGAAGGGTTTCTGATCCTGCTGTGTGTTACCACAGGGCAGCTCTGGCTGGTGAACCCACAGAGCAGAAAAAAACACACAAGTCTCAAAATCTGAGTGTCCTACCATGGGTGCTTCTGCCAAAAATTGTGTCAGTGCCAGGGCTGCCTGGTTCTCCTGCAGCGTTCCCTGGTTCAGGCCAGGCTTCCTCCTCCAACACCAGCTCAGAGCTGCTGCTTTTCCTTTGGAAGGTGGGGAGAGCAGCCAGGATGCGGTGCCAGTTCAGCTGCCTCACCAATTCCACATCTTGCCAGGCCAGAGGGATGGCCAAGGGAGGGGGAAGGGGCAGATGGATTTTCCAGGTAACACCTCGTGAAAGAGGGGCGGCAGTCTCAGAACAATGGGTTTGTTTTGAGCTGCTTGCCAGGAACTGACCTCTTTCCCCTCTCATCCTCTGAGCACGGGATCCTCGGGATCCTTGTTTTCTTTCTGCTCTCCCTCCCTGAGATAACATTTTCCTCTCGGTGCAGTGACGCACACGGTGTCCACAGCTCTCCTTGACATCAGTGCCTCCAGCCCAGCTCCTGCCTGCTGTCTGTGCCTGCTGAAGGGCTGAGGGTGGATTTTCATTGCAGAGGTTACAGCAATCCCTCCCCTGAGGAGCTGCCTGCTCTCACACAGCCCAAGGCTCCTGCAGCCAGTGGCTGTGCCAGGGAGGATGTGCTCAGTTCTGTCTTGCCAGAACCTGGGTCCTGTGTGGGGCAGGCACAGGAGGAGCTCAGGGCTCATTTGGGCTGCGAGGAGAGGAGGTGCAGCCCTTGCTTGAGGAAAATGCAAGTGCAGCCTGGCGGGGAGGATACAGCTGCATCCTCCAGGGTGTCCAGGCTGATCCACCCTCCCTGTCAGGAACCCGGAGCTGCTTTCTCCGGAAGCCAGGCCGTGATACAGCCGCTAGGAATGAGCATTGCTCACAGCCTCTGCCAGCAAAACATAACCCAAAGGCACAGGTACGGCGTGTCCCCTCGGCAGAGCCCCTCGGTGAGATCCCAGCAGGAGCAATAACCCGTGGGGACATGGGGAGAGAGCCAGGGACAGCCCTGGGCTGGCAGTCGGGCTCTGCTCCCAGGGAACAAGGCACAGGACAAGGGGAAACAGCCTCGGGTTGAACCAGGTGATGGTTAGGTTGTTTATTAGGAAAAATATCTTCACCAAAAGGGCTTTCAAGCCCTGGCACAGTTGCCCATCCCTGGAGGGATTTAAAAGCCGTGTGGATGTGGCACTTGGGGACACGGGTTAGCAGTGGGCCTGGCAGCACCAGGGAATGCTTTAGCTCGGTGCTTTCAGAAGTCTTTTCCAAAACAAATGGTTCTGTGGCTCTGTGTGAGGGCAGTCAAGGCTTGCCCATGGTTTGTGCTGGCTGCAGTGCCCAGGCAGAGGCCAGCTGAAGCAGGCAGCTCCTCCCTGGGCTCACCCTGCCCACGGCCGCTCTGCCAGCGTGGTGGCACCAGGGACAACACAAACCAGGCTGCACCTGCAGCTCCTGGCCAGCCCTGGGGCTCCCCAGCCAGTCCAGAGCTGCTGGGACATTTCTACCCCTGAGGAGCAGCAGCCACGGGAGGCCCTGGACAGGGTTAGCAGGAGGATGCACAGAGGAAACTGCCCAGGGAATTTGGAGTAGCAGGGATTGTGCATTCCCACCCAGAGGAAATTCTCTGTTTACCACAGTTCCTTAGGTAAGCTGGGAGTGTCTTTGTTACAAAGAGACAATATCAGTTTAAGCACCTGTGCCACTGCACGTTTCATCCCGGTGAACAACTGAAAGAGAATATAAAGATATAAAAAGAATGAAAATAGAAGAGAAACATTATTGCAGCATCTGCAATAGCAAAGATTGGCTCCCATCCTGAGTGCAGAAAAACAGCCCTACAAGTGCCAAGAGCAGCTGAGGTCTCCTTGAGCATCTCAGGTGAGCAGCTCTCACCTTGCAGGCAGGAGACTGGGGCACACCTGCCTGGGCACCGTGGAGAGGAAATGATTTAGCCTTCACATGTGCTCTGTAGTTAAAACCTGCCAGCAAAGCCTCTCTGTGGAAATTCTGCCTGGAAAAGAGTCAGAAAGGTAATTTTCAAATTTTATGGTAACTGAAATCACAAAAAGGGGGCAAAGAAAGGAAAGGGGCTGTTCATTTTTTTCTACTTTACTATTTTTGATTCTTTTTAAAACTTGGTTCTAATTAGGTGATGCAAATTCTTCAGATGAACTCTGGGTCTGAGGGGGAATATAAGGTTTTATAGAGCCCGGCATGAGGCTGTGTGTTTTGTACCTTGTCTCCTAGCAGCAAAAACCACATGGATGTGAGAGGCTGTTTTATGATCCGCCAGGGCTGTTGTTGGACAGGCTACAGTGAGCTGAGTTATTCCAACCACGTTGGGTTGCTGTTCCCTCCCTCTCTCTTTCTCTCTTTTTTCTCCCTCTTTCCCTTAATTTTTTTTCCCTCTCTTTTCCTTTATTTGTTAATTTTTCCTTCCCCTCCTCACAGGCAAGTGTGAGAGGGATGGATGCTTTTACCACCCTTGTGCCAGGACTCTCTCTCTGGACTTGGCGTCAGCAACACTTCTCATCTCCCTCGCAAGCCCTTTTCCCTTGCTGGCTGGGATTCCACCAGGCCTTTCTAAAGAGGCAGTGAACTATGCTGGTTACTCTTTCAATTGCTCATCTCTTTAGTGTTTTCAAGAAAAAAAAAACCCAACTCAAAAAACAACAGTCCTGTGCTCCTGCTGCGCAGCAACTTCCGTCAGCGGATTTGGGAGCTTGGCAGACGCTGCCGAGCTCGGGCTCACAATGCCCCTGTCATCTCCATTTCACAGCTGGGCAGCACCGAGGTGTGGGCAGCCTCCAGGATCTGCTGGACACACACAGCTTCTCAATTCCAGTTCCACCCCGGCCTGGGTTGACTTCTTGGTGCTTTGACCTCCCCAGGCTGATTGTGGTCTTGCCTCCCCCTACTCCTTCACATTCTGACTGCGATTCTTCCTGTCAGTCTGGTGGCTTTGCAAGCTGTGCTTACAGAAACAGCACCCTCCCATCTTCCCAGTGTTATCCCACTCCAAGTCAGTCCTGGAAAGACCTATTCATTGGATTACATGACTCTTTATTTTTTAAAATAAAGGTTTTAACTGCTGCTCCCAGAGACAGACAACTTCAGGTCTACATCAGAGCATCACAGCAGCTCTGTTACGTTCATGCTGCACATTGCTTTCTCTATATTGCCTTTTCTCTCTTATTTTCTGCTTGTGGGTCCCAAGAGCAGAACTAAACACTGACAGTCATGCATTTAACACTAGTTCTGCTGGAGCATTCAGGGCAAGGACAGTTGGAATTGATCCCCCTGGTTTTGGAAATGCCACCAAACCTGTGCAAGGTTTTCAGCTCACCTGAAGTTCAGTCCAAGGAAAATGGAAAGAATTTAGTGTTAGCATGGGTGTTAGAGACCCTTGGGTCAGAATGGTCTAACTCAGCATGGTGGTCTTCACTAATCCTGGAGCAGGAAGAAAACACAAATTAACTTGGTGCCTTCCTGCCCTTCAGAGAGGGAAACTGCATTGTCCCTGTCTTGCTGTAAGTGGAAACAGGCTGCTCATGGAAAGAAAGTCTGTTCTGAGATGAAAATATCTGGCTGAGCTCAGCCTCATCCAGCCCAGGCTGGGATTTGCACCAGTTGTTATCTGAATCTTCTGAGCTCTTGTGTCCCTTCTGCCAAGGCCAGCACCAAGCTTTTGTTCAGAGTGGGATGTTACCCCCAGGGACTCAGTGGCTGTGGGGATGGCTTGAGTCACCATCACTAAACTCAAGGCCAAACTGCATCAACCTCTACCAAACACTTGTGGTCCAGAGAAGCCCATGTCAGTCCTGGACACAAAGGATTTGAAGGATGACTTTAGACTGAGATTTTGCCTGAGCTCCTTAGGTGATTTTGGGCCAGGAAAAACATTTTAACCTGTACATGTCCTGAATGTTGGGGGTCAGCTCTGCCCCAGACAGATGGCAGTGAAAACCTACGGTGCTACTTGCCTCCCGCGGCTCTTTGGATTACCCTTTCCCTCCCAGTGGCATGGAATTGGCCAGGATTTATTATCCACTGACACAGGAAATGTCTGTGATGATTATTTTCCCTGTACAGCCAATTTGCTTTGTGTGAGCCAGCCAGAGTAGGATGTTTGCAGAAGACACAGACCCCAAAGAATTTGCCCTGCTCTGCTTGTGACTGTGATGGTTCATGATTCAACAGAGAGGGACAGGACCCAAGGCTCTGTCTCGGGAGACTGGATGCAATGCTGCTCTTGTTCACTCTGGTCTAAAGCTGATGGTGCCTTCCTGGGGATTACAGAAGTATAACTGGCTCCTTTTTGGTATGAATAAGTCACCAGGGAAGTGAGCTGAATGCCTATCAGAACTATCAGAAATCTGCAGTTGTTAAGATCAAAGTTAAGATCACTGGATGTACAGATGATTCCTGCACAGAGCTGGTGGCCAAATGCCCCCCAAGCCAAGCATCAGAGGCAGAAAAATCAGCTTTGCTTAGAATGAGAAGGACAAGCATGGAAAATCCCCCTAATTATTGTGAACTGCAGCCAAAACCACTTGAAAGCAGAATAGTTCATGCTTGTTAAGTAGACTTCATAGGTTGAAAATGTCATGCCTAATTAACAAATCACTTCCTTAAGGTCACATGGACACACTGGTATGAGGTACAGCACATGGCCCCAGCAAGAGGTGGCTGTCAGTGCTGCTGGAAGGAAGCTGAATGTGCAGGAACCTCAGTGGAGGTGTGCTGTCTTGGGAGTCCTGTTATTTCTTACCCACTGGTCTGATTTAAAGAAGTGGCAGAAATCAGTATGATGGATGACTTTATGTTTTATGTCCTTCTATCCCCAGGTCTGTGAGAGGTGTGATGTGTGAGCAGAACCAGGATCTCAGGATGGCACAGATCCAGGATCTCAGCTGGCAGGAGGGCACACGAGTGTCCCACTCCCCAGGCCAGGGGCTGCCTGTGCTTGAGCAGATAAAGGCACTTCTGAGGAGAACAAATCCAGCTGCACAGTGTCTGTCTGCTGACATCCCTGGATTGCTGTCATGGGTGGATTGACCCAGTCCCTCAGACTGGTTCATCTCAGCCTTTCTGGAGCAATTCCTCCTGGGCTCACTCTTCCTGCTGATCTTCCCTCCTGCTTTTGTTCCTCTTTGTGTCTCATCCCCACTTCATGCTCATCCTCCCTGTCACTCCCTGGCTCTGCCCTCCTCCTCCTCCTCCTCCTCCTTTCCCTCCCGTGCTGAGGGGTGAGATCTTCCTGCAGCCCCTGCTCCTGCCCCAGCACACACAGCCCTGCTGCCCACAGGGCTCTGCAGCGCAGCTGCAACAAAGCAGGATTACAGCACAATTAAATAAAAGACCTGTTTTCCTGTGCAAGGAAAAGAGGAAAGGGAAGAGCAGCCCTGAGGCCCCGACCTGCACGGAGAAACCCTACCAGTAATAGATCAGTGCTTTCACCCCTGGGCACTGCACATCTTCTCACTGCGACTGGTATTGCTGCCCTCTCGATGTCTCAAGCAGAAAAAAAAGAGTTCTCTACCCACAGGGAAAGAACAAATGTGGTTTATTAGCTTGTCAATATTTTAGATAAATTGTTTATGTCCTGCTTCTAGTTCTACTTCACTGCAGACTTGCCCAGCCTCTCCAAGCTGCTCTGGAGTAGCTGCTGTGCTCTGATCTCAGGAGACCTGTGAGCAGTTGTTGGCCATGTGTGTGCATGCTGGCCCATCTGACACACTCCACTTATTCAGCAGGGGCCAAAATATGCCATGCAGCTGGTGTGCTTCGCTTTCTGCTCTGCCTGCTTACAATTTCTGTTCTGTAGTAGACACAATTGTATTTGTTTTCCTGTTTTGTTCATATGCAGCCAGTTACAGAGGAGCAATGTGAAGAAACATGATCTAATATAGTGGTATTTACTAAATATACACATTTCATGCCTGGCTCTATACATCCTCCAGTTTCTGGAGCATTCTCTAGCACAGCACATCCTGCCAATAGGAAACTTCCCAACTTTTAAAGAAATACCTTCTCATTGCTCCACACCACAACAAAGCACATGCATTTTGTGGCTCTTTCATTCACCTGCATCACAAAGGGGAGTGAGAATGTTTGTGTGTAGTGAAACAAGACAGAAAAGAGATCGCTGGGCAGGGTGTGGGGAATGATTTCATTTTCTCTTCTGCCAAAAATATTTCATTTGGGTAGAAAGGGGAATATCACTTCTGTGTCAATGCCATTGACCACCTATAAAGGCAGAGCCCAAAAGGCTCCTTTCCTTCTGTTGTATAAATGTCTTTAAGTCATCCTGGTGCCTCAGAATAAAGGGCTGAATGAAGCAATGTTTTTTGACATATTTCTTTTAAAACCAGTCCAAAGCACACTTTTACTGGTGTCATGCTTAGGTATTTTCTGTTTTGAAGGGAGAACACCTTTTCTGGGGCTCCCTGGGGCTTTGGGGGCTCTGCTGCCAGGTGCTGCTGCAGGAGCAGGCACCGAGCTGGGGGAGTTTCCAGTGGAGTTTCAGTCTCTCACATCTGAGCTCCAGACAGGGTAAGCTCAACCACAGGCAATGGCAGGAAGCAAGGAACATCTGGCCTTTGACTTCCTGAAAGAGATCTGGGGTTAGCTGCTTCTCTTTTTCCCTCCCTCTCTCTTTCAGTGCTGCTCCGGAGAAGTCAGGGCAGACAGGATCTGAAACCACACACCTCGGGGTGCCACAGACAGACAGACAGACAGACAGACAGACCGACAGACAGACCCCAGGGCCAGCCTCACCCCGCTGCCTTCAGGAGGATGTGGATGAAATAGGGGGGTCACCCTTCTCCTCCTCCCCAGCTGCAGGAGTTCATTTCTGTGCGGTTTCCATCTCCCCCTGCTCCCCAGACTGAACTCTGGAGCACACAAAACGCTCCCATTCACAAGATGCATCTTGGGCAATTAGGAATTTGCTGGGCAGGATGTCACCTAGCCAAATGTCTCTTTGTCTGCATTTTTATTTTGTTTTTTTCTTCCTGGCTGATGGAGCTGTGGTTTGTTTACTTATTAGTATACTTTTTTCCCCCCTTTTATTCTAAGGAAAAGTGTTTGAAGTACAGGATCCTTTAGGGGGAATGAAGTGCAGCAAACACATTAGGAAAGGGATGAGCTGAGGCTGAATTAGGCAAGCCCTCCAGAAGTGATATTTAACACCTCAGCAGTGCTCAGGAGCAGACCCCTAACGATGTGTGTATCATTGCCTGTTAGAGAGCAGGGAAACTGAGGCACAGAGCAATGAATTCACTCGCTGAATGGCAGCAAAAGGCCCGGGCAGAGTTGGGAACTGAGCCACAGCCTTTTGAATTCCAGTCCAGAGCTCTCTTCACCACCACACGGTGCTGCTGGGTTTGGGTGTTGCCTGGTCTCTGCCTTACTCTGTCTGCACAGGAAGCAGTTCACTTAAGACGTGGATAAACGTGGATAATGCTCAGAGATGATTTTTTTTTTCATCCTGTTTTCTTTTTAAAGGACAGTCTCCCAAAATAAATGTTCCCTTGAGTCAGTTCAATCTCTAGTAGGAAGAGTTTCCACAGAGTAAAGACCTTTACCATTAGCAGTGGACAAATGGGTGACTCAAAATTTTTAAAAACATAGCCCATGATCATATAACTTGCTATATTAGGAACTTGTGTAATTGAGTCTTCTGCTCAGTAACTTCTGAGAACAGCTAGTATAGATACTTCAGGGAAAACAACCCTGCCCTCCCTTTCACCTGCCCCTGGGTCTCTATAAAGACAATTGTGTGACATTAATTTCTCTGCAATCTCAGCTGTCTCTTAGGAACAGCATCGTTACCCTTCCAGCCTTTTCACTGCTACCTAAAAATGGCCTCACCTCAAATTTGTGTCCCCAGCTGAGATTGCCATGGACTGTGACAAAGGGCCACTCGCCACAGGGGCAGCACTGCCCTGTGCACTCGGGTACGTCTTTTCCCCAGACTTGGGCAGTTTGTCCTGAGCAGCTCAGTGCTGTGACTTTCCATCCCTTATCCACTTCTGTCTGCTCTGACTCACTGCTACGACCTCACTGTAGCTTCTTTATTGCTTAAATGACACTAATTATTGTCACCAGGGCAGCGCTGGCCAGGCACGTCCCTGTTCTGCCAGAAGGCACTTTTCAAACCGTGGTGACAGGACAGGATCCCAGTGAAGGGTGTCCTCACTAAAGCAAAGTCTGAACCTCACCTGCCATACTGGAGAAAGAGGAGTGGGAACTGGAGAGGAAAAGGGTTTGGAGATAGAGGAGTTAATACCTCAGATACCTCTAGGAAGGGAGGAGAGTGTGAGACAGACAAAGGGTGGGAAATGCAGTTTCCTGAGGGAAGAACTCTGGCTGACACATTTGCTGTGAGTAACACAGACCTAGTGGCCCTGTCTGATAGCTATTTATAACTGCTCAACAATGATCCCCTCATCACGAGCCACAGCAGTGTCTGCACTCCAAACGGGCAGAAATCAACTCACAAGTGACGGTCTTTGCAACAGAAGTAAGCAAATTTTTGCCAAGAACCCTCTTCCCTGTGAGGGAAGCCATGGTCCAGCAGAACACACAGATTCAAAATCAGAGAAAGGACTCTTGTGCTGCCCACATACTGTGCAGGATTCCTCAGCTTGGCTCGCTGTGCTGCCCACTTCATTCCCTCTCTCCACCCAGTCCAAGTGCCTGGGCTGATAAAATTTCTCCCAGCTCAGATGGGCACAGGGAGAGGCTGTGCTGACAGATCACACCAGGAGGTTTCTGAGATCTGTAAGTCCCTGGACTGTGCTGTGTTCCCCTCTCCTTCCAAGGCCTAGCTTCACTTTCCAGAGGCAGCAGACACCTGAAAGCACAGCCCTGCCATCCTTGCCCCCTTGAGGACCTGCTAGGGAGGAGCGACACTTTCCTAGGGACTGCACTGCAGGACTCAGCTCCTTGACCTTTCTCTGACTTCTAGGATGAGCTAATATTTGGGCAGTAACTTTCTGCTGGGTTAATCCATCTCTGAGTGACAGTGACACCTCTGTGTTCGGGGCTGAGGTTTGTAGGTCAGATGTTTGCCCAGTGCGTGGGATTCCCAGGAGAAAGCAGCATGTTTCTGCAAGCTATTATTAAAGCCAATTATGTCTGTAAAAATTTCTTTCCGGGTGGAAGGTTGAGGTGTTTCATGACATGTAAGTCACACAAAGGACACAGATGGGTATTTATTGCCACACGAGTCCAACCTCACTCTTCCCCTGCTGCTCCCCCACCATGACCTGCAGAACCGGTTCTCCCCTCCCAGAGGCAGTAACCCAAAACCCTGTGTAGCAACACAAGAGAGAGGGAAGAGCAGTGTCCAGGCTCTTGATGTGACACTCCTTGCCCTGCAGGGCTGAAGGAAGATTTGACATGGAAACTTCCTTCACCCTGTTATCAGAGACTCGACCCCATCCCTCTGTCCCCGCCAGGCTGTCTCACGGGGTGTCCTTGTTTCACAGGCTTGGGACATCAGTAGCCACCAGACACGACTTAGCTGGTAACACACCCCAGAGCCACTGTCTGGTGACAAGTGTCAGCACCTAAACCCTAACCTGATTCCTGCAGCAAGGCCACAATGGAAATAAAATCATCTTGAGCCTTCTCTGTGGAGTAGAGTGGTATGTGGTTTCCACAAGGAAGCCAGAGCTGGCTAAAAGCTCCAGCTCCCAGGCAAAAAAATGTGCTTCCATCCCATTTCAGTCCAAGAGATCAAGGAGATCAGTTTTACCCATAAACAGGCCAATATTCTGGAACAAATCATTCTGTAATTCTTCTGTTTTCTCAACTAGATCTTTATCTGCATTGTCAGCTCAGGACAATGTCACCCAAACCTTGCTAAACAGGGGACTGCACCTATGTTGCATAAAAGTGAATTAATTGCAAGGAGATGCAGAGATTGACTATTCAGGAATGCCTTACTCCCCCATGCCTGGGCAGCTGCAGGCTCACTGCATTCATGTTCTCTTGTACTCAGAGCAGTAGAGATCCTGACTCGTGTTACTGTCATGAATTAGTCAGTTCTTACACTTGTGAGAGAGCTGCTGCCACTCAGTCTTGTCAAGCTGGCAGCAGAGCTTCATTGTGAATTTCACCTGCTGAATATGGATGTTTTTGCTGTCGTGGTAGAATGGAGATTTGCCTACATCTCAGGTAATGGCTGAGCCATTAAGCTCCTCACTCATTTTAATTTCTTGCAACAATAGGTAAAATCAAATTTGTTCTTGAATACTGAAAACTCCCAGTGAGATGTGGTCAGTGGAGCTCAGGGTTAGATCTCACCTGCTCTTGTGTCCCATTCTCAAACCCTCACTCCCACTGAGAGTGCAGCTTCTCCCTCTGCCCAGCAAGCTGTGACTCCTGCCCTGGGGCTGTGGTACCTGCATTCGGCACTTGGATGTATAAATAACTTTGTGCCTCATGGTTTTTGAATGTTGTTTATACCCCACTGGCTGCCACGCCGTGTGCCAAGGTTATAAATACCCTGCTGCGTCTAGACTGTATCTAAACTTGGCATTGGGCACCCAGATTCATGAGAGGAGTGGTTTCATCTCTCAGCACAAAGGAGGTGCCCCAAAGTGTTTGATCAGCTTCAGAGGGGCTTGGCAAGAGACTTCTCTCGTCCCACCATGCCAGAGCAGCACCGGCCCCACTTTCTGAAGAGGCCTTGGAAAATCTCTTCCTCCCATGCTCCAAAGCTGCTGGGCACCCAGCCCAGAGGAAATACCTGACCTTATCCCCTCCTGATGGGCTTCAATGCCCCATTGAGTGCACGGGGTCCCAAACATCACAGGCTCACCTTCACTGGTCCTGACAGAGCCAAGCTGAGGCTCAGCCTGGCACTGAGGTACCAGTGGGTGCTGGGTGCCTGCAAGACTGAGCTGAAAGAAGGACAAACCAGCATTATCTGCCTGCTAAAGCCTCGCTGCTGCAGCTGCAGCAGGAGCCTCTGCAGGCAGAGTCACGAGCAAAGCTGGTGCCTTTCCCCATGCAACATCAGGGTGATAATTTGTATTTTAATAATGGACAGTGAACCACTTTGGGCCAGCTTGTCTGCAGCTGGAAGGGGGACTGTGTGAACTCCTTCCCACTCCTGGGTTTTACCTGGAGGCTGAGAGCACTCCTGACATATTGTGGGGCTGCTCCTGATGGATAAATGACAGAACTGGGGATCACACCTCACATCAGAGCACTGCCCATAAACACTTCTTGTGTCAACATCGGTGAAACCTCACTAGACCATAACCTCAGTCAGTACCATGCTAGAGCCTCCTTGCTGCCTTAGAGCTTTACAGCATTGCTCCTCCCTGACAAGAGCCACAGCATTCCCTGACGGAACAGGGAATTGGGACAGAATTTTTGTGGCTTGCCTGTGAATGTGGAACATCTCAATGTGGTTGTGGCGTGCAGGCAGGCAGGGCTCCAAACTGCAGGGAGCACAGAGCTGCCAGCCAGTCCCTGAGGGTCCCTGGTGATTTATTAGATGCAGTTTACAGGCTTGGAAAGGTAAACCTGTGGTCATGACATACAAGGCAGGAACAGGCTGGAGCTGTGTTCTGACTCAGGAGATGAGCACAGTTGATATGAAGGGTGTAGGAGGGACACCAGCCCTGACAGAATCCTCTTTACCCAGACAATATTGCATGTGACTGCAGTGAGTTGCTTAGATCAGGATTGCTGAGTGCCTGCCACAGCCTCCACTGCAGCTCCTTTAGCCCCTGCAGGGATGGAAGGGCTCCGTGAGCCAAGCTCTTGCACCTCAGCTGGTGCTGTGGGTCAGGAGCAGGGTCCTGCAGGG